>NW_027665012.1:62838-120513 GCF_963921795.1 Nannobrachium achirus
GAGCTGCATATCCGGTACCACTTAAACCCTCTGTAATTGCTAAAAAGGTACTAATATAGGCTACATACTTTTGTTCACTCTCTATCAAATGTCTTTGCCAAAAAATGTTCCGCCCCAGAATAATGGATTGTGATTATCGCGATAATATCGTAAATCGCGATTTCCTTTGTCACAAAAATCGTGATATGAATTTTTCATATCGTCCCATCCCTAGCTGTTACGCCACCCTGCTACCATATTAGTGCTCCATTGAAACCTGTTGACAGGGCGGCAACATGGCTGCTCTGTGTATACTGCTACCGCTGTGTCTGTGTTCCAGTGTGCCCTGATCTCTGGCTAGTGGCTACGGTGTGAAACATGTGCTGGCGTCATTAGCGACTGGCTGAGTCCATTTGAGGGCATTTAACACTTCCTGCTTGGCCCCTGGCTGCCTCCACACATTAACTCTCAAATACCTGGAACGCACCCGAGTCACATTAGATTTGAACCACTTTAACCATTATTTTATGCTTTAACTATTGAAAAATAGCAGATATACAAGCTCACAGCGCGGCACCGAGTGCCGCGCTGCGAGCTTGTAAATCTGCTATTTTTTTTTAAATCGTGAAAATGTGTGCAAGTCTTTGAATATCTTTGACCCGATCTTTGACCCGACTTCTAAATCCTTCCTCTAAATCAGTGGTTCTCAAACTCTTTCATGTCAAGGACCCCCAAAATTACAGGTATTTGGCCGCAGACCCCCATCTCAAAATATGTTGTTCCAGGGACCCCCCAGAGGCAGAGATTTGAGTTGCAAAAGTTTGCTTTGAAAAATATATATTGAAATATTTGCACACATTTTCACGATTTTTCTAAAATAGCAGATCTACAAGCTCGCAGCGCGGCACAGAGCTTGTATATCTGCTATTTTTCAATAGCTAAAGCAGCCTAAATGGGTTAATTTCTGAGTGTGTATACTGTATATGTGGGGGGAGGGGTGGCTGTGTGTGTGTGCGTATGTGTGTTTGTGCGTGGGTGCGTGCGTGCGTGCACGTGTTTGTGTTACTATACCTGTGAGTATACATGCCCCCACAAGTATAGTAGACTAGATTCTGAGCTATTGAGGAACATTTTCAACACATAGGATATGGATGTTTAAAAAACTAAATAATTGGGAAGTGTTAGGCTGATTAGGGAGAGATTCAGGTTGGGGTTATAGTGTAAGGATTAGACCAGGGGTCTTCAATGTTTTCAGGCCAAGGACCCCTTAGTTGAGAGAGAGATGAAGCAGGCACCCCCACAACCTTATCATAGATTCCATATAGTTTCATTGTTTGACAGCACAATCATCAGTGTATTTTGGATTCATGTCCATTTGTGTTTTCAGATATTTAACCACTTGAACCGTCAACACTTAATAAACTTGACCTTTCACTCTGTACTTTGTCTGCTCTTTTTCCCCTCTACACCAAAGCTCTTTGCCAAAAATAGCCGATCTACAAGCTCACAACGCCTCGCGCTGTGAGGCGTTGTGAGCTTGTAGATCTGCTATTTTTGGTTAAAGTTCTCCGAATATGGACTCTAGGGTTCAAGTAGTTAATAATAATATAATATAAATTAATTAAAAATGGCTCACAAAAAAAAAAAAAAAAAAACCCTGTACAAATGTGTGTGTGTGTGTGTGTGTGTGTGTGTGTGTGTGTGTGTGAGTGCGTTGCGTGCACGCGCGCGCACGTGTTAATTTGTTGACACCTCGGCGCTGAGATATCGCAGGCCCCTTGTCCTGGAGCCATCGGGTCAGCCCGGCGCTGTTTCATTGCCTCGTGTCTCCTAGTTAACTGGGGGAGAGGAGAGGAGAGCTGTGTCTGGTAGTAAACTGGGGAGGGAGAGGAGAGGAGAGCTGGTCTGTTGTTTACTGAGCTTTGATGCATGGGCTTTCAGTGCTGCTGTAGTGCAGTAGCCTGGCCAGCCAGCCTCATACTGTGGAATACCACAAAACTCGCCCTCTTTCAAAGTCGCCCCAAACTCGTTTCCCAACGGGTCTGTGGCCTTAAGCTAGATGCAGATTAGACTAAAATCAAATCTGTGCTTCTGGGGGTCCCTGGAACAAAAACGTTTGGAATAGGGGTCCATCCGTGGAACAAAATATTTTGAGATGGGGGTCCACGGCCAAAAACACATTTTGGGGGTCCTTAACCACTGATAGGCACATTCTACAAATGTCTTCTAAATCATAACAATTTTCTGAAAAAAACTTATGTTGCCATCAGTGTTCCTCAAACTTTGTCATCTGAAGGACCCCCAGAATGATATGTATTTGGCTACGGACCCCCATCACAAAATATTTTGTTCCAGGGACCCCCAGAAGCAAATATTTGATTTTAGTCTATTCTGCATCTAGCTTAAGGCCACAGACCCGTTGGGAAACGAGTTTGGGTCGACTTTGAAAGAGGGCGACTTATCTGGCTACCATACTGTGCATTCACTCACTCGTTCCTTCCCACAATACAAGTCTGGACTTTGGCCCACAGATATAAAGAGCTAGATGCCTCATTCTCCTCTGTAGTTAATTGGAGCGATGTGCAAAAGTTCTAGTCCGAACTTCCTGGAAAAACTAAGGGAACGCTGTCAGTCAAAGTGTCTACTGGCCAATCACAGCGTGTCTTTTCTGGGACTTATCCAAGGACTACAATTCAATTCAACAGAGCCAGTTCCGATGTTGCGCTGCTCAGCTGTTCTTACAGGCTGCATACGTAAAGACCAGCACCCTCCTGCCTCTGGTTGGCTTACCGACTTCCGTATGTGTGACGCACGCGGAAGCAATGAACATGGAAGCGATGAAGATTCCCTTAGTTGCTCAATGCATACGCCCCCTAGCCGAAGGAGGCGTCTATACCTTTCTATGTCTATGCTCTGGCCTATAGGCAGCTTGAAAAGTGGGCGGGAGTACTTGTCTTGACAGACAGACTCCTCTAACCAATCAGCGTAGCAAAAAATCTCTCAGCCAGTCGGAAGAACGGCGAACAAACACGTCTTTTCGGGCCGATGAACTCCGCTAGCGCATATACTCCTGTTCCTTTTTAATTGTTGTAATTGATTCCAGCTCTGAAATAACTTCACTTTAATATTGCTTGTTTTATTGTTTCAGCGTTAACTGTTACACTTGTTGCATCGAGGGCAGCCATGTTGTTTTGAAAATGCTGCAGCAAGCGTCTACGTCACCATCTACACATGGACCAATCAGGGGAAGCTTTTCACTTGTTGTGCGGACAGCAGTTGAAACGCAGTCACTGATTAACTTCTCATACTCGGTGCCTATCTCTGCTGAAGTCCAGACCTCATACTGTGGGGGAGGAGAATGAGTGTACGCAGTATGAGGGATGGCCCGCCAGGCTAGTAGTGCAGGACATGCGTGCATTATAGAATTCATCTTCTCGCATAACGTCGTTGTCGGGTGGAATCAATGTCCAGCCAGCTCAGTTGGGGGATCGACCGCCAAATACATAATACAATTTGGGGGCCCTTTACATGAAAATGGTGTACACAGTAGCCTACTGTGTGTACAGTTTGTGCCCATGTGTGTGGTAGGAATTTAGCAGCAATCTGGGAAGATTGCATTCAAAATAGTAGTAGTCAGTAACCGAATACTTAGAATTATGTAAGCTTTGGGAGTATTCTGAGACTGGGAGTAAGCCAAACGCAATGACAAGTAAACAGACCATTATTGACTCATATTGATTACAACGGCATGCAGGTAAAGTAGTAATCTGTTGTCAACTATAAACACAATCGTGCCAAGCAGGTGGTGTAGCCAGGATTTACCAACTGGCTAGGCCTGACAAGGTGGGTGGGCACAGATGCAAGCTTGTACATCGGCTATTTAAAAATAGCCAACATTTAAATATTTACAGGGACATAATACAATCATTTGTCATGAAAGTGGACTTCCCAGGCAATATGGAGACGTTTTCATTTTAGAAACAGCTTCATAATTGACTGTGCTATGATTGAATCAAACTGTGGTGTCTTTCTTTGGTTCCTATTTTTTGTTATTTTTATATCCAGACCCACCTTTGGCTACGCCCCTGGTGCCAAGCAGTGTGCAAAGTTAGTTTTCTACCCCTACGTATGTGTTTGTGTGTGCGTGCGTGCATATCAGTGCGCGTGTGTTCATGAGTGCACACGCGAGGGTGAGTGATTCCGCGGGAAAGGTGAAACGGCGAGGCGCGAAAGACGCAGCAACCGTTTGATGCAGAGGGCGGCACATACACGCTTCGTGTCCGCCCGCCCTCTCTCTCTCTCTCTCTCTCTCTCTCTCTCTCTCTCTCTCTCTCTCTCTTTCTCTCTCTCTCTCTCTCTTTTGCAGGGGTGTCTCGCCAAATTCTGGGCCCTGGGTACAGGGATTCACTGCGGGCCCCAGCACAATTATGTTGTGCTTTAACTATTGACAAATAGCAGATATACAAGCTCACAGTGTGGCACTGAGTGCAGCGCTGCGAGCTTGTAGATCTGCTATTTTTGAAAAAAAAGTGAACATTTGTGCAAGTCTTTGAATATTTCAAATTCTCCTACGTTTTCTTTTTTTTTAAAACTTATGTTTCTATGTCAGTGATGCTCAAACTTTTTCATGTCAAGGACCCCCAAAATGATATGTATTTGGCCACGGACCCCCATCTCAAAATATTTAATTCCAGGGACCACCAGAAGCAAAATTTGAGTTACAAATGTTTGCTTAAAAATATACACACTTGTGACGCCCCTGCTCTCTCGCCCCCTCTCTCTCTCTCGTCCCCTCTCACTTTCTTGTTTACGTCTCATTGATAAGCGGCTACCGCCACAGATGTGATGGCCCCTCTCCCCCCCCCCTGCCTGCCTTCCTCCCCCCCCCCCTTCCATCTTTCATACTCCACAGAACATGTGGCTCATTTTTTTTTACAACATCTCCCCCCTCACTCCCTCCAGTCACCCCCCTCCCCCGCTACGCTGGGCTCCGCTCCCGGCGATACATGAGACGGTCTAGCCTGAGCGCGTTGTTGCGCGAGGCTACGGAATAATATACCCACAGGAGCCGCGGCTAAAAGACCCCCGGACGCTATAGCCAGCGTTTCTACAGTATTTCTCTCTCTCTCTCTCTCTCTCTCTCTCTCTCTCTCTGGCCCCTCTGTCTGCCAGCTGCAGAGGCCCTTGTGTGATGGGGAGCGTCGACCACTGCCTGCCCCACACCCTGGGGGAGCTGGGGACGTGTGTGTGTGTGTGTGTGTGTGTGTGTGTGTGTGTGTGTGTGTGTGTGTGTGTGTGTGTGTGTGTGTGTGTGTGTGTGTGTGTGTGTGTGTGTGTGTGTGTGTGTGTGTGTGCGCGCGCGCGCGCGTAAGCAAGCATGTGTACTGTGTGGGGTTGGGGAGGGATGGATGGATATATGTGGGCATGTGCGCCATACTAGTGTTGTAGTCCAGTGGTTCTCAACCTGTGGGTCGGGACCCAAATTATTTTGGGGGTTCCCCTGATGATTAGCTTAATGTGCAACATTGTTTTCTCACTCAACAGTAAACAGACAAACATACAGCATAAGTGTATACAGGGTATCTGCACATTTCTAAAGTGAGACTTTAAGGACTTTAAGGACCCTTTTAGTACCTCTGGTCAAACATTGGTAAAATTGTCAAATATTAGCTCATTGCATGCCAGGCCCGATAGTCCCGAGATCATTTCAATGTATTTCCCCTGCCAGGCCCGATAATCCTGAGAAAAATCCCAAAAAATGTAGTAGGCATGATAGCAATCGCGAAATTGCATGTTTAACCCCCATAGCAACCCCATCTTTCAAACATGGCAGCCATCTTTGTTTACATTTTAGGAAAACATAATGGCTGCTATCTCATGAATGCCTGAACGGATTTCCATTCGGATTTTTTTGTTTGAAAGCTGTGAGCAATGTGGACACACGTGGTGCATTATCTAGGCATGGGTGTGCATGATCCGTGCACTATGAATTACATGGAAGTCTATGGAGACAGGGGCAGGGGAGAGTACGAAGGTATTGTTAAATGGCGGGGAATGTGTTAGAGGCAGACATTGTGAAAAAAGCAGATCTACAAGGACCCTTTTAGTACCTCTGGTCAAACATTGGTAAAATTGTCAAATACTGTATTAGAGGCAGACATTGTGAAAAAAGCAGATCTACATGCTCAGGATGTAGATCGGCTTTTTGTCACAATGGAATAGTTTGAGTCAAGATAAATGTAGTGCCAACTTGTACAATTCCAAGGGCTCGTCAGGGTGGGGGGTATTTTGGGGGGCGCGGCCTGAAAAGGTTGAGGACCACTGTTGTAGTCGAGTCCACCTAAGGCGAGTCCCAGTCAAGACCGAGTGTGCGAGTAGGTCGAGTCCGAGTCGAGACCGAGACAAACAGGGGTGCGATGCGTTGTGAGCTTATAGATCGGCTATTTCTGCTATCAATGTTCTTTTTGAAGTATAAAGTTACAAAACATGTAAGTCATTCCTTTCTATATTTAGGTTATGTGTCATTATCTGCCAATGTGCAACTTCAAAGCCAAACAGAAATGTAATTGTCAACAACAAAAAACACAATTAAATCGTTAATCGCAATATTTGAGTGACAATTAAGCGTCATCTAAAATGTCATAATAACCTTGACAGCCCTGCCCTAGCGCTAGGCTTGCGAGGCTGCGGTCGTCGCATATCGCTTGTCGTTTGTTTTCGCCGCACATCGAGCTCTCGTGGCGTGTATATGCGAGGACCGCGCTACATAAGCAAGGTGGCCATGTAGGTGCCTGTGGTTCATTGAACTTGTAAAATTGGACCCGTATGCCTCTGAAACGAAAAGAAAAAAAGGGTGGGGAAAAATATTTCTCACCCTTTTTGAAGCCAAGGCACACGTTGGTGAAACAAGCACATTCCGAGGCACACGCGATGTTGCTGGATATTGGTCACACGTGGCCAACTTTAAACACTCCGTCCATTCGTGCTGCTCATAGTGAAGCACATGAAGCTATATATTTCATGTTGGTGCAGTGGCGTACAGTTCAGCAAAAGCTAAGGTATGGCAACATGACAAGAGACACCAGTTATGTTGCATTACCTTAGCAACAGGCATGACGAATTTATTTTAAGAAGTACATTTAATTTTTTCCATACCCAATTGCCGCCTTTGTGTTCCCGTTTTGATCCCTTTTATGCCCATATATGAAGATCCCTGATGTCATTGATATATATCACTGGCCAGATGTCCAAGACATGGCCCATCTGCGTGACTGGTTCAGATAGGGCTCTCCATGTATGGGCATAAAAGATGTTTGTGATGTCATGGGAACCACTCTAACAGAATCCCTTTTATGCCCATATATAGAGATCCCTGATGTCATCAACATTAAGCCCATGAACAGGACTTCATAATGCCCATATATGGAGGAAGACAGTCCATATCTGTGGGGCTGCTTCAGACAGGGATCTCCATGTATGGGCATACAAGGAATGTACTATACGGAATATGGATCTCCATATAACTGGTCCGATATACATCACTGGCCAGATGGCCAAGAATTGGCGCTGAGGCGTCTTACTAGTGTAATAATTATTTAACGCCAGATTTATACTTAGGGAAATAGCTGATCTATAGCTCACTCCGAGATGCTGGGGCAACTGTACTGTATATCAAGCACCTATAGCTAATTTCAAGCTTTCCCTCCCACACACTATGCATATTAGTTGAATTTACTTTATTTCATTCGATGGACAATCGGATGGACTCTTATTGTTATTAAAACCCATTCTGAGCCCCAGAAATTAACAGATTATAATGTCCAGAGTGCCTCTCGCTGGCTCCATTAACGGCCAGTATCTTATTTTGAAGGCCAGAAGTCCACAGCGTAAACACTTCCGGTCTGACGTCATCGCGTCCTTCACCGGAATCGTTCATTGTTTACGTGGTGTCATGGCGGATCGGATCGATGCTTTTCAACGTGTGTTTTATAAGCGAGCATCTATTGCCATCTTCGCTTCTAAAGTGTTGTTTTGAGATAATGGACATTAAAGATGAGATCCCCCGTCTGCCTCAATGTTATGGGATTACTATTTTGTGCTTGTGGATCCGTGATGATGATAAATCAGCGACGGAGATCGGCTCGGGACCATCCGCCATTGTACACGGTAGGATAACCGCCGTTACAGTAATATATTACTTTTCGCGAGATATCTCGGGAATGGCACTCGAGATACTCGAGTACATTTCACGAGATATCTCGGGAATGGCACTAAATCGGTTAAAACATGTACAAAATACATATTTTTGAAGCGGTGAAAACCGCTTCCAAGGAGTGGCTTTGTGTGTCCCACGCCCATATATGGTCATTTCAGTCCAGAATGAACAGGTTTTTTCAAAACAAAATGTGTGTAACATGTCCATATATGGTCATTTCAGTCCAGAATGAACAGGCTTTTTCGAAAACAAAATGTCTGTCACCTCATGTCCATATATGGTCATTTCAGTCCAGAATGAACAGGTTTTATCTGTCCCGTAGCCTACGTCCAGAATATCAGTCCAGAATGAATAGGCTTTTACAAAAAGCAAAATGTGTGTCCCATGTCCATATATGGCCATGTCAGTTCAGAATGAACAGGTTTTATCTGTCCTGTACGTCCAGAATATGTGTGTAGTGTCCCTCCCGGTCTGGTGAATGGATACTTTGAGGATTGGTCAAGCTTCACATGATAATTCGGCCCTCCAGATAAAATCATTCATTCATTCAGAATATATAAAGAATGTAGAATTCAGAATATATAAAGAATGTATAGAACACATAGAATAAAAGTTCACCGCTTCACTTCAAACCGAGGTTTGATTATTTTCTCATAGAACACCTGTAATCATGAGAACCCTAGAACTCTTCTCCCACACCACACAACAGGAGGACTTCACCACTTTTCAACCAATCTTCATATAATAGGTCCTCACTAATGTTCATGATAAAATATCAAAAAAAGATTCTACTCAGTCTGGGTCTCATAGGAGAGCTGTGGGTGGGTCAAATCCTTCCACCGGTGACATCATCAATGGGAAATGCAAGCTAATAGAAACTGCAGACTTTCTATTGCTGAAAAGTTGCAATGTTAAAGTGGAAGCCATTGTTCTCGTGATAATAAAAATCTTTTTTTTTTTCTTCAAAAATATTGTTTAAAAGAAATCTGTCAAACGATGATGTCACCGGTGGAAGGATTTGACAGCTCTCCTATGAGACCCAGACTGAGTAGAATTTTTTTTTGCTATTATATTATGAACATTAGTTCATATAATAATATGAAGACAGGTTGAAAAGTGGTGAAGTCCTCCTTTAAGCACATTCCATTCGGCCACGGTCGGCCTCTCTCCCGCGTTCTCGTCTCTTTCGCCGCCATTATTCCGTTCTTGTTATTGACGCCGATATAATGGCGCATTCTGACTCTACCTCTCGGAACGCCGCCAAGGACGCGGGCGGTCATTCAGTCGATGGACAGTGATGTGACAGTGCGTGTGTGTGTGGGGTGACAGCCACGAGATCTTTTGTCAGAGCGCAGAAGTCTGCGTTATTGTCTCACATTTATTACCAGTTATTTGTAAATGCCAAGGTCGTGGGAGAGCGAGAGAGAGAGAGAGAGAGCTATTGTGCTCATCCATTGTGCCTTTAAATGGTCATGACGCATGCAGGTAACAGCCCCGACGGCTGTTGCAACAGAAGGCAAAACAGGCTAATGGAATGGTCCCTCTCACGCCGGAAAAAAACAACAACGGCAGTTTTGATATTTCTTTCAGATTTCGACCCGGTCTGACTGATGCCGCGTGACAAAACGAACTCCAGGAAATGCTATACGGCGGCTTCGGAGATTAACGTGGGTGTCGTTGTGCGGCGGGTCGACGACGCGTCAGTCCTCGTCGCTCCAGAGAAGGATGTGTGCCGCGACGAACATCAGTTTGGAGCCGTGCGCCGTATCGATTATAGCACGTCCATATCAATAACAACGGCCAATTACAACCTGTCCTTTCTCTCTCTCTGTTTCCTCAACATGTCGGGAATGCATCTCTCTCTCTCTCTCTCTCTCCCTCTCTCTCTCTCTCTCTCTCTCTCTCTCTCTCTCTCTCCCCTACTCTATTCACCAAGAAATCCACCTTTTTCTTGTTTATGTACCCCCCTCCCTCCCCCCTCTCTCGCTCTCTCGCTCTCTCTGTTTCTCTACTGCTCTCCCGTCCCGTGAGAGGGCCCTGTTGTTTACCATGTAAGCGCGGAATCATATTTGTGTGTGTGTGTGTGTGCGTGCATGCGTGCGCGCGAGAGTGGTGCTTATAGCCCGGGCCGAGCGCTAGCTAGCTCCCCGAGGAAGGGCCTATTACAACGGTAAGAGCGGATTAATTAGAGCGGGTCTCTGCAGAGCTAGCGGGGGCTGAGTGCCCGCGCTCGGTCAAAGGGGAGGCATTAATCGCCTCTCCTCCTCAGCGCAGGTAACAGGCTCTCGCGCTCGAGGGGCCCCCAGCGCGGCCCGAGCAATTAATAGGGCCGCAGGTACAAGCCTCGCGCCGTTCCCTTTATCGCTGTTTGCCCTCAAGACTTATTTTTTTTTATGGAGAGAGGGGAGAAGGAGAGAGAGAGAGGGAGTTTGAGTAGTTTTTATTTCACTTTTATGGCGGGGGGTTAGGGGACGTGTTAATACTTAGCTTGCAAAGATATACCCGCGCTGTACAACGCGTGTCAGCGTGTGATATCAGCGATTACATGCAAGGACATGTAAATCGAACCACGAGGAACGCGTGCGTGCGTGCACGCGAGCGCGAGCGCTGGCTGAGACACATGCAGTACAGAGCTACGGCACGGCGCAGTAGCTGATTTAGTTAAATGGATGCTGGCTTCAAAAGGGGTGGGAAACCATCCACAGTTTCTGCATAACTAACACAGTACAGAATCCTGAGTGTTGATAATTCTACTCTCTACACCAGGGGTCTTCAGCGTTTTCAGGCCAAGGACCCCTTAGTTGAGTGAGAGATGAAGCAGGGACCCCCACAACCTGTTCATATAGTTTCATCGTTTACAGCACAATCATTGATGTATTTTGGATTCATGTCAATTTGAGTTTTCAGATATTTACTTGAACCGTCAATATACTTTCACTCTGTACTTAGTCTGCTCTTTTTCCCCTCTACACCAAACCTCTTGCAGAAAATAGCCGATCTACAAGCTCACAACGCCTCGCAGCTTGTAGATCTGCTATTTTTGGCTAAAGTTCTCAGAATTAAATATGGACTCTAGGGTTCAAGTGGTTCATATAAAAAAGGAGAAAAAAGGTTTCTATCACACAAAGATTTGGAGGACCCCCTGAAGTAACTCTGAGGACCCCCTAGGGGTCCCGGACCCCCTGTTGAAGTCTACACTCTACACTCTCAGAGTTAAGGGTAGGGTAAGTGATTTCATTTAAGTTTCAGTTTCAGTTTTCATGTAGGTGACAGGCGGGGGCCTTCCTCCAATCATGATCAAGTGGGGGCGGGACTTGGTGCGCGTAAGGCCCGCCCCCACTCGACCACGATTGGAGGAAGGCCCCGCTCTATCCTGATTGGAGGAACAACTGTCATGCAACAGTTTTGGTGGAGCGACTGAAATGTTTTTTTTTCTCCTCTCCTCCAAATATGGACCAAAAACTCTATAGTAACTAGTACTATCAGAACATAGACATTTTGTTATTATTTGAATTAAATGAAATCACTTACCCTACCTTTAAATTAATGCCTGGACATACCGGTAGATTATGGTAGATTTGTGTCTGTCTTTGCAGGAAAGCGACGGTTTATTTTATTGGTTCATAGCTCGTATATACCATTGTTTCATGTTGAGATTGGCACATTTCCTGGGGCAAGCTGCCCAGATCACACATGTTCACACAGGTCTTCTTATTTTTTCACTATCAAAAAGGTGCACTGTAGTGCATTTGAAACTACATTGCAGTGCACAACATGGAGTGATCACTGCTTGCATCCTGTGAATTGTTTTATTTTTATTTCGTTGCTGAGTGAAGTCAGCAGACAAAGTGAAGTGAGTGAGATGAAAAAAACATGGGTGAAATGTGCCAATCTCAACAGGAAACATCGGTGCATGGCCAATATGCCTTGGACTGGACTACGGGAGCGGATCTGCAAATTATCATGTTTATCTTTATTTTTTTATTTTTTTCCACACAACCAAAATAAATTCTCAACTCCTACTTGCAGTAGGCAACCGTGTGCACCTGTGAAAAAAAGATTCACAGCTATTTTGCCAGACGGCCATAGAGACCTGTAACGCCAGCGTTTGGCACACAACCGCTTGCCAACAGATTTTTTTTTCTCTTCTTCTTCTCCTCCCCCCCTCCCCTCCCCCCTCCCCCGCCTCTCCTTTCCCACCTCCCTCCCTTTGTCTCTCTCCCTTTCTTTTTCCTTCCCCATTGACTTTCATTAAGAGCTGTGCGGCCACCTGCCGCGCGGCAGTGGCCATCCGTCGGCGGCGGGCGACTCGCGTGCACGCACAGACACACGGACGGACGGACAGACGCGGGTCTGGGGGTACGGGGACGGACGGGCGGACGGGCGGACGGACGGACGGACAGACAGACAGACCACGCAGACAATCCAGCCCCACACACACACATACACATACCCACCGCGAGCATAGCTCTCGCCAGATCTGAGGGCAGTTTGAAGTTAGCATGCCAGTAATCTATAAAGAGGAGCGGAGAGGAGAGGAGAGGAGAGGGGAGGAGGAGGAGGAGGAGCAGGAGATGGGGGTTCGCTAGTTAACCACTTTAGGCCTAGAAGCACAGAGTGCCGGGCTGTGAGCTTGTAGATCTGCTATTTTTTGGAGAAAAAGGAGATTTTTTTTAATATATCTTTTTAAAAGCGAACATTTGTAACTCAAATATTTGCTTCTGGGGGGGTCCCAAGCTGGAACAGCATATTTTGAGATGGGGGTCCGCAGGCCAAATACTTGTAATTTGGGGGGTCCTTGATTGACATGAAAACGTTGGAGAACCACTGATTTAGAAGAAAGATTTAGAAGACACAGGAATCGGGTCCAAAAATATTCAAAGACTTGCACAAAATGTTGTACGCTTGTGAAACGCTTGTATATCTGCTATTTTCTTTTTTTTTTATAGTTAAAGCATAAAATAATAGTTAAAGTGGTTCACATCTAAAGTGACACAGATTTGGGGCCCCATTTGGGGCCTAAACGGGCTAAAGGAGCAGAGAGGCTGGGGTGGTAGGCAGGGAGAGGGAGGTGGGCAGGCGGTGGGCCGGGCCGGGCGGGCGGGCGGGCGGGCTGGTGGGATGAAGGGAAGCGTTTCCATATGGTGATGAAAAGGGAAGAATACCTGGAAAAATGCCACTAATCTTTGGCTGCGAAGTGCAGTCCTTTTTTTCTTTTTTTTTCTCTGATGCTAATAATGGCAGCGCCGCGGCGAGGCGCCTGGGCTACAGCGGGCCGAGCTGGCGGTGTCTAAGCGTGGAGAACGGCCGCCATACGTTCCCCGTTATAAAGAGTATAGCTTCTTCCCTCCCAGTGAGAGACGCATGGCGAGCCAGACCCACGCACGCACACGCTCGTACATGCACGCGGACCTAATGCATGCGGGCAATGCACTCGCGCGCAAGCAAGTGCAAGTGAAGAGTGCACATAATCACGCACACACACACACACACACACACACACAACTCATACTGTAGTGCACATGCATCCCCGTACGCGCACGCACGGGCATGCAGGAACATTTGACACACTGACGAGCACACACTCGTGCAATTTGATCGTTCTGGCACCCAATCGTAAAGGGTTCGGTTCTCCACTCATTCTTTTCGTATATCGCCACAATTAGCCTTTATACGTTTTCCTGCTCAAGGCCTCGTGGCAAGGGTAAGGGTCCACGAGCATCAATATGACATCAATATTGTCGCCATAGCTCCGGTCATGGGGTCCATTTGGACACACTCAGAGTTACAGACATGTAAGGGTCCATTTGGACAGTATACAACCCTGCAAGTCAAATTACGTCATGATGACGTTATTGCGCCCGGCGACTCCGGTGACGTTCAGAACTAGGGCCAAATCACAGCCCATATGGGGATGATCTTGACGTCATTACCAGGACGTCATATGGACTTTTTAGTTTGACAGGATTATTGTTATTGTTTTGTAATGTTAGTTGAAATATGAGCGTGTAAGGTTATATTCATTCTGGGACAATCTGACTAGTTATGATATTTATCTGGCCTCAATCGGATCCTCTCTGATTAATCCAGGACGTCCTGACAGTACAAGCAGAACAGAATAAAAGCCCCCCCCCCCCCCCCTCTACATAAAGGGGCACTCCACCACTTTTCAACCTATGTTCATATAATTGGTCCTCACTCAAAAATATCTTTTTCTTTTTTTCTTTTTTTTCAGAGGAGGGCTGTGGGCAGGTCAGAAACCCATCGTCTTGTGACATCATCGATTACCAATCCAGCTTATAGAAACTGCGGGCTTTCTATTCCTGAAAAGTTGCAATTTTAAAGTGGAAACCATTGTTCTCGCGATAATACAAATCTAAATATTTTTTTCAAAAATATTTTTCTTTTTTTTTTGGAAAATGATGATGTCACAAGACGATGGATTCTGAACTTCCCACAGCTCTCCTAGGAGACTTGGACTGAGTCGATTTTTTTTTTGATATTTTATCATGAACATTAGTGAGGACCTATTATATGAAGACAGGTTGAAAAGTGGTGAACTACTCCTTTAAGTACAGTACTTGAGTAAAAGTACTCAGTTACTTTACAGACAGCAACGATATGCGCTCACAGCTATACGCAAGGTGGCAAGCAGACTACTGTATAACTAGGCCTTTATCTGAGCGGGTCGTTCAGTTCGGCGGGGCAGCATGAACTCATTAAACCACAGTAGAAAGAATCAGTGAAGTACAGTATGCTGCTGATGTAATGAGACGTACTGTAATGAATATTAGATCTGTTGGTACTGTAGGGAGCTGTGGCGGAAAATGTACTCTGATGTTTTAGTGATGCAGCGATGCAGAAATGCTCTGTTACAGGTAAAATAGCGCCTGTATTCAAAATTGTAAAAGAAAAGAAAGAATATTGGCATCAAAATATGCATGCACAGCTAAGGTCCTGGGTTTGATTCCTGCCGGGGACGCTGTGGGCGTGTTCTCTCCTCCGCGTCATCAGTGCCCACACCCTAGGTGTGGTTTGGCGAAAGGGCCTTTCTGTGTGGAGTTTGTTCTCCCCGTGTGCCCTATGGGGTACCCTCACAAAAGACATGCAGTAATCCTGTTCTCTATACTGCCTCCACCTGGTCAGCCGGGGTGCCTGATGGAGGGGAAACTTCCCCCTGTCAGGTGATAAGAAGTGGCGTGCTCACTCATCATGCATTGACGGAAGCATGAGCTCAGTTCCGGGCTCTTTTCCCCTCTACACCAAACCTCTTTGCCGAAAATGGCCGATCTACAAGCTCACAACGCCTCACCCTGTGAGCTTGTAGATCTGCTATTTTTGGCTAAAGTTCTCAGAATATGAGCACTAGGGTTCAAGTGCATGCATATAAAAAAGGAGAAAAAGGTCGGTGAAAGAGGAACTAGTAATCCTCACTCCCCACGATATCACAATGTCGATATCGAGGTATTTGGTCAAAGAATATTGTGATATTTGATGTTGTCCGTGTCGCTCAGCAACATTTTGAGGTCTCCACCATTTGCAGAACCTACCGCCGCCGCTCGCCCACCAGTAGCAGGTAGAAGACTAGTTCAAAGCGAGGGGCTCCATGTTGGCCGGAGTCCAGCTGACGTGGGTATAGGATAGGATATTTTTTTCTTATTTTTTTTTTTATAGGGTGAGCCTCGGGATGTCCCGGGTTTGAGTTACGACCTGGGATGAACTCCCATGGTCAGAGGGGAACAGAGGGTCTTTTGTCTGGGCTGGAGGAACGCGATCGCAGCGACACGGGTCCCGTTACAGCTTCCAGACCCACGCCCATTGTCTGACTTTAAAAAAAAGAAAAGCGAGAGAGAATAATTCTTCGTATCGAAATTATGTCCGAAGGGTGTCACGTTGTGGCTGTGCCACCGCGGAGAGGAGAAAGACGGAACAGCAGAGGTGTTGTTGGCTTGGTATGGTGGATGGAATATTATAACTTATACAGGGGGGTTTTCTTCATTCTGTAACGCCTGATATATACTTTGTCGCTTGGCTATTTTTGCCGATATATTCAGTGTCCGTTTTCATTTCGGTACACCATCGTTATCTGGTAACTCGCTCACTCGGTACCATCATGCAGCTCTCTCTCTCTCTCTCTCTCTCTCTCTCTCTCTCTCTCTCTCTCTCTCTCTCTCTCTCTCTCTCTCTCTCCCTTCCTCTCCCTCCGTCTTTGTCACTCTCTCACCCACATACTGCACTACTATACTGCGCTCAGCGAAACCCTGGGTGCTAATTTTACTCAAGAGTGTCGAGATTGACCCGTACCAGTCCGTTTTCACAGGCGCACGCACGCACGCACGCACGCACGCACGCACGCACGCACGCACGCACATACACGCACGCACACTCCCTTTCTCTCTCTCTCTCACTCTGGGTTAAATTTAAAGTTAGACACTCACGATTTTCACCGTCTACTCACACTACTACTCTCTGTCACACTCGACTACTGCCCGAGACACACACGCACGCGCGCACCCACACACACACACACACACACACACACACACACACACACACACACACACACACACACACACACACACGTGCGTGCATGCGTGAATTAATAGGCGGCTCATTGAAATGCTGCGACAGTTTCTTGGCCGGGGCTGGGGGAGTAGTGGGACAGGGGGGGGGGGGGGGGGCTGACAGTACCGGTCACCCCCACACCAGACCTCACCTATAGCGGGGGCACAGATAAATCCTGGAGGGGTTGATTGATTGGAGTGGCTTTTCCCGCTCATTCATTAAGCCAGCACCGCTAGCGCCTCGTGACACGGGCCTGGCAGCTGCCTTCATGTCAGCAGCAGCAGCATCCCCCCCCTCCACCCAGGGGCGTCACAAGTGGGGGAAAAGTGGGACTGAGTTACTAGGGCCCAAGGTGGAGGGGGCCTTAATTATTTTATACTTGAGCCATTGAAAAATAGCAGATATACAAACAAAAAGAGCTTGTAGATCTGCTATTTTTGAAATAGAAAATGTGTGCAAACCTTTGAATATATGTATTTTTTTTGCGAACATTTGTAACTCAAATTTTGCTTCTGGGGGGTCCCTGCCCTGGAACTAAATATTTTGAGATGGGGGTCCGTGGGTCAAATAGATATCATTTTGGGGGTCCTTGACCTGAACAGGTTTGAGAACCACTGACATAGAAACATTAGAAGGATTAGACATTTTCAAAGACTCTTCACGATTTGCCGCACTGTGAGCTTGTATATCTGCTATTTTCAACAGCTAAAGCACAAAATAACGCGTAATAATAATGCGTCCCCCAGTCTAAATGGGTTAAACCCCCTCCTCCCCCTATGAAGAACATTCATGGGGGGCCCGCAGTGAATCCTTGTACCCAGGGCCCAGGATTTGGTGTGACACCCCTGCTCTCCTCCATTGTCTCCTTCGCAGGGCCGTGGCGGCGTTCGCGGGTCCCGGGCTGCTATATAGCGCTCCTCCGCTCAGTCCAGCCCGCATGGGCTTAATAATTACATTTTCTTTTTAGACATTAATATTGCAGGGGAGGGATTAGGGCTATCCTATCTCTCCTTTTGTTCTCACCACAAAACTGTGTTTCAACCAGTGGTGTAAAGTAACTAACTAGATTTACTTAAGTAATGTACTTAAATACACTTTTGAGCTATTTGTACTTTACTTGTTTATTTCCAATTTCGAATACTTTCACTTCTACTCCACTACAACTTGGATCCAAATATTGTACTTTTACTCCACTACATTTATTTGAAAACGTTAGTTACTAGCTACTTTGCAGAGATATATTTGTATATATTATTTATACCTTGGCAATTTGAAAATAGCCGATCTACAAGCTCACAACGCGTCGCATCGCATCGCATCGCATCGAGACGCGTTGTGAGCTTGTAGTTCTGCTATTTTCAAACATATTGTACTTTTACTTTTGGTACTTTAAGTACATTTTGATGCCAGCACTTTCGTATAAGTACATTTTAAATTACGGACTTTTACTTGTAACAGAGTATTTCTACATTGCATTATTGATACTTTTACTCAAGTAAAGAAATGGAGTACTTTTTCCACCACTGTCTGTCTGTCTCTCTCTCTCTCTCTCTCTCTCTCTCTCTCTCTCTCTCTCTCTCTCTCTCTCTCTCTCTCTGGCTTCCGAAGAAGGGACTTGTTCGCTTCGTTCCCAAACCGTGCCTTGTTTTTCTCCTCCATTCTTTCATTACAATTTCATCTTTTCTTATTTCAAATAATAATTGTGTATTTGTTTTCTACCTTTGTTTTATATTCGCGCCTCTCCCACATGCCCCCCCTTACACGCCCACATTTTATCTCCACTCCTCCACACCTTCCTATCCTGTGCATCTCTCTCTCTCTCTCTCTCTCTCTCTCTCTCTCTCTCTCTCTCTCTCTCTCTCTCTCTCTGCAAGATTTTATTTTTTTCTACTACAGAGTAATAAACAGAGGGATGTAAATCTCTTAACTCATTTACTGCCATTTTGAAACAGCTCCCATCAGGGTTCCCCGCCAGAAGCCTCCATAGACTTCAATGTAATTTATAGTGCACGGATCATGCACGCCCATGCACAGATGATGCACCATGTTTGTGCAGTTTGTTCACAGCTTTCAAACAAAATAATCCGATTGGAAATCCGTTCAGGCATTCTTGAGATAATAGCCATTATGTTTTACATGTTATGTAAACAAAAATGGCCGCCCTGTTTGAAAGATGGGGTTGTATGGGGGTTGAACATGCAAAATCGCTTACTAGATTTGATGGGGTCCAAAAATAATTTTTCCAAAAAAAAGAATTTCATTTTTTTTTTTTTTTTTTTTCAAACTCGTCATACTAGTCATAGGCAGAGTGGACACATCCATATAACTCGTCAAACTAGTCATAGGCAGTAAATGAGTTTTTAATAATAGCATTTCCACACTTTCCCGTCTCCGCTGCTCCAGCTGGCTGTGTGTGTGTGTGTGTGTGTGTGTGTGTGTGTGTGTGTGTGTGTGTGTGTGTGTGTGTGTGTGTGTGTGTGTGTGTGTGGGGGGGGGGGGGGGGGGGGGGGGGGGGGGGTCTGCATGCATGTGTAGGAGAGGAGAGAAGTGGATCTGGATGCTAGTGTGACATAAGCCAGTGGTTCTCAACCTGTGGGTCGGGATTATTTGTGGGGGTCCCCAGATGATTAACTTGATGTCCAACATTGTTTTCTCACTCAATGTGTTGAGCTTTCCGCAAATAAAGCAAACAAAGACGAAAGAGGGCGGGACCTACGGTCTATGGGTGTAGATGAGAATCCTCATACAGCCTCCTACAGCATACTCCGCTTCAACATCAATTGTAACATAAATGGTATCAGATTTTCACAAATCACGAGTCATGGTGATTGAAAGGAGTCTTTAAAATAGCGACAGGAACCATACAGTATTTGTGACAATGTTTATTAAGGTAAGAACATGTAAAGTTCGGGAAAAATGAATGTGGTCCAATGGAGAACATATTCCTTTAGGTCCCAGGGGAAACAGAGAAACTAGCGGCCAATCGTATAGGGATGGGACGATAAGCGATATTATCGTCTATCGTGATTAAAAAACACTCACAGTAATCGTATCGTGGAGATTTAATTTATCGTGATATCGTCCTCCGTCATGCACTAGGATCAATTCACCTTTTATTTGCTGAGCCGCATATCCGTTAGCACCTAAACCCTCTATAATTGATAAAATGTAATAATATACGTACTTGATACAGTCTTTTTTCACTCTATCAAATGTCTTTGCCAAAAAATAGCCGATCTAAAAGCTCACAACGCGTCGCGTTGCGTCGCGTTGTGGCGCGTTGTGGCGCGTTGTGAGCTTGTAGATCGGCTATTTTTTGGCAAATGTTCCACCCCAGCATAATGGCTTTTGATTATCGCGATAATATCGTAAATCGTGATTTCCTTTGTCACAATAATCGTGATGTGAAATTTTCATATCGTCCCATCCCGAATCGTAGGAACACTTAGTTCCGGGTTTGTTTCATGTTAGATCTGGAGATCTGGCCCCCTGGTTATGGTCCACCGCTCTGTGACTGCCCCGTCTACACGGTGGAGTCCAGAGGAGCGGCCCTTTCCTTCAAACAGAATCCCCCTCCCCTTGATCCCGCTCGTCTCCGTCCCACTGGCCAGAAGACGAAGCCCCCCAAAATATTCTGTTACATGCTGACCCGCGCGCTGATTAGGAAACATCCTGCCTCTTCAGAGAAGAGCAGCCTCTCTCGCGGGTTGTCAGACCGTATGAAAGGGAAATCTGAAATTGGTCGTACAAATTTAAAAAGAAAAGGCAATGGACAGCTGGGTCAGTTGGGAGAGAGAGAGAGAGAGAGAGAGAGAGAGAGAGAGAGAGAGAGAGAGAGAGAGAGAGAGAGAGAGAGAGAGAGAGAACCAGTGGTGTAAAGTAACTACTGTACGTGTGTGTTCAAGTATTGTACTTATATACAATTTTACTGGAACATCTGCAATGTTCTATATTGTTTTTAATACTCCACAACATATCAGAGACAAATGCACTTTTTACTCCACTACATTATTTGATTTTCTTTTTCTTTTTTAATTAGGCCTATACTTTATTATTACAAAATACACCTTATCCACTTCATTATATACTTTGGATGTTAGAAAATAGCAGATGTACAAGCTCTTGTTGTGTCAAGACTTTTATACATGGAGAACTTGGGACATGATGCAACTTAACAAGTACTTTTACTTTTGGTACTTTGCATATGTTTTGATGCCAGTACTTATGTACTCTAACTCAATAACAGTTCAAACATCAGACTTTTACTTGTAACAGAATATTTCTACATTAGTAATACGCCTCAGGGCGACTTAGCAATTCTTGGCCATCTGGCCAGTGATGTATATCGGACCAATTACCCATATATGGAGACTCCTGGTACCCATATATGGAGATCCATGTACTGTATATGGAGATATGCTGTAAGAGCCCAAACATGCTTACTCATTTATTCGTTATGTGAAAGTCCTATGATGTCTATGACATCAGACCTCATACCCTTTTATGCCCATACATGGAGATCCCTGTCTGTAGAACCAGCCGTTAGTGTGGTATGTGGCCTCCATATATGGGCATTCCCATATGAAGTCCTGTTAGATATGGGCTTAATATTGATGACATCAGAGAACTCCATATAAGGGCATAAAAGGGATTCTCGTTAGTGTGACATCACAGTGAAGTCAGCAGAGATGGGAAGTAACGAAGTACAAATACTTCGTTACTGTAACGAAGTACATTTTTCAGTACTTTGTACTTTACTGAGTAATTATTTTTCTGGGTACTTTTTACTTTTATCCGTTACATTTTAACACAAGTATCTGTACTTTTACTCAAAACAGGCTCGCTACTTTGGTTTTGTGTTAATGTTGCGCCGATGCGTGGCAGATCAAACAAAATGATTACAGCGCTTGATCATCATTCATAGAGGCTGCGGTGACGCTCTGCTGCTGCCTGGCCAGAGTGAGAGTCATTGTGTCAAGTAGGAAAGCACCGGTCTATTTACTTCCTGCAACTAGACTACCAAATAAAACTAATCATATAGCCTACATAACATAATAGCCTAATACCCTATGCTCTTATTTTGAAATCCACGATTTTCATAGGAAGAGGAAGAAAGGTGGTTTAATTCTACCATCATGCTGTAAACCATTAATCTCGTCACAGCTTTCAAACATCAACAATTAATTCACGTGGATTATAACTAACTATGGATTATAAACACAAGACTTTGGCCATATGCTGCTCCTGTAATGCACACGCGTTGGAAATGCGTTCTTTTTTAACCTCCGAAGCTTAGGTGAGTCAGTGCAATTGCTTTTTATCTCATGCTGGATAAAGTTCTGTATGGAAAAAGTGAAACGTTCTGCAGACTCTGCACAACTGTAGCTTCGGTCATCTTTGCCTCGCAAAAGCCTTTAGCGTGTGTGTGTGTGTGTGTGTGTGTGTGTGTGTGTGTGCTGTGTGTGTGTGTGTGTGAGAGAGAGCGCGCGCATGCGTGCCCTCATGCGCGTGCATGCATGCATTTGTTTGAATTGATTGATTGAATACTTGATTAGCAGTTCGCATAGCAAACGCACTCCTGTATGATTTAGGCCGGGAGCTACCCCCAGCCAGGTGAATGTTCTCTGCTTACTTTTTTTCACTATTATTTCCTGTTAGCATATACCTTGGGCCATCACAAGTTCATACTGAACACCCCCAACTCGGGGCCGTTTGGTCTCAGGGGACCCAAACCCATTTTTCGGTACATCAATTATGCAAATGTTTATAATAATTCACTAAAATTACATAAATTGTCACACATGTATGAAATTTGGCATGGAGTACGCTGACACATAGGGGCAAGTAGAAAAATAGGATTTTGGTGCTTGCTACCATTGTATTTTAAAATATCACCCACAACATCCCCAGAAACACCAAAAAAGTGCTGTCCGCTTGACAACTCCTCATCAAATAGGATTATTTTCAAGCCTTTTATGGTGAATATAACTACCTCTACTCTATATAGAAAACTTTCCACATTCATAAGCTACAATTTGAGCCCAAGATGATCTTTGTATCTTGAACATTACTGTTTCTGTAGCCAAAATAAGACACTATACCTCAAATCGGAGAAAATTGGATTTTCAGTCAGTATAGCTTTACAGAAGTCTAGAATCTAACAATGGGTTCACAAATACTGCTATTTGAAGTTATAAACATGAGAAATGAATACTGGCAGGAAGACCACTACCTCCAGGGACCACCGGAGCTCCAGGGACCCCCAGGGACCCCCTGGCACCGCCGCCAAAAAGTGCAAAAATGACCACCCCAATGGGGCTGTACAAGGACCACCGACTCCTCGTGCTCCAGAACGGATGCAAAAGTGGTCGCACCCCCTAGTGGAGGACCACCGCCACTGCAGCGCACATAAAATGCCGTAACTCGGGCTAGGAGCGACCGGGAGAGGCTGGGCCCGTACCACCTAGCAGCGGACCCTCGACACTGTAGCCCGCTAAAAAGGCAGTGTAAAACATACTGTATGACCTGACTGTCACTTACTGTATCTCCTGATTAGGGAGTCTTACTGGTATTCAAAAATACGTTTTATGTTTGCACAAAATAGCTTTTGTTGCAATACAATAATAATACAGGAATACCAAATTATGTGAAACAAAATGTAACAACAGACCAAGTATTACACGGTATATATAGAAAATGGGAGAAACGACATATAAAGTCAATGACAAGGGGCAGCAGAGTCCTTGTTTTCCTCTTTTTTCATCATTTGACATATAAAGAAAAAACTAATCGCAAAAAGAGTGGTTATGTAATGCCTAATTTTACATCTTTAATTCACCCATCCAGTAGATCATGTTATCTGCTTCATGTTTAATAATCATCATCATATTCATCTCCCTCATCATCATCATTGTCATCATTCCTATTTGTATGAATTTCTTCAAGGTCATCCTCGTATGTCCCCTCTTCAGACAATACATCAATGAGGGATTTAGGGATGAAGTCACCTTCAGCCCACAGAGGCTCTAGTTTACCATTTTCTGAGTTCAGGTGAAACCCATGGTCAGGAGGTGATGGAATTTCTGGGTTGTTCTCATGAGCCCTCTTCCAGATGCATGTCTGGAGGTTTACTCTTTTGGTGTGCTGAAAGAGCACCCTCTTGCATGGCGGAAATGTTGAGAGGTCAATGGAGAGACCTGTTCGAAGCTCGAGGCTTGAGCCACACATTTTATTCACCTTAATCTCGCTTGCTTCATCCACATGCTTTACCTGAGGACCAAAGCCATAGAGGCGACAGGTGAACTCTTCAACACCAGTTATCACAAGCTCATCAAGCTCCTAAGAATTCCCCACTGCAGCAAGGATCGTCATGAACTTTGAATGCTGATTCAGAAGCTTGATGGGACGCACCTCTCATTTGCCTTTGAATCCAGAGGTGCCGTCAGCACCAGTGAAGCCATGCAAGTTCAGCAGGGCTGAAATATGTTCTTGTGAAAATTCTTCAGCCAGCTGGTTGTTAATCAGCTTATCTCCCATGTCAAATATGATGTATACAGTGAAATATTTGGCATAATAGAGGAGAATGAGGAAAATGTCCTCCTCATTGAAAGTGTCCTTATCAGAATGTGATAAGGACAGTGGCATATGAGGCATTGTGTTTTGGATATGATTGAAGTAGATGATCACCCTCACATCAGTTTCTTCATGGTTTGAAAATAGCTCAGGTACAGTAGAAGTGTTTTAGAAATGTCTCCAGATAGACCTTCTATCCCGTTGGCTTGACCATACTCAATGAAGATGATGGACCTTCTAAATATCTCTAGAACACATAGAATGTATATATATCTAGAGTACATACAGTATAATCAAAAATATAGATCTATAACACAGAATTCATAGATCTAGAACACATAATCAAAAACATAAGATCTAGAAAACAGAACTAAACAGAAATTCCACAACACACACACACACACACACACACACACACACACACACACACACACACACACCGGGGCCGGATCTAGGCATAGGCAAGGGGGGGCAATGCCCCCCTAAATGCCCTGTCTGCCCCACCAAACATGATGGCATGCAAAAATCAAAAATCGGCCGGTATGATATCAAACCGGCCGCATCGGTGACCGGACGGTCACTGACATGCTCTGGACTAATTTAAACATTAGCAAATAGCAGCCAGTCTACTTAGTGGCAGCCTACAGTACAACAGAATACAGATGATGCTGATTACCTTTGCAATGTAAGGATATATTCCATAATCCTGTGTCAATGTAGTCTCAAAGAAGAAGGAAAAAAAAAAAAAAAGCATCGCAAGGCTTTCCTGCCTCCAGTCCAGACGGTCCATGCAGAATGAGTTTACTTTCACTTTCATTTAACAGAAAGCAACAGCATTGCAAAAGCTGTTGCAAGCGACAGAAAAAGCCATCCTATAAATGTCCCTTTATTTTAGCCAGTTTCAAAGGAAAACCACCTCCCGTTTCTCTGTTGTTGGAAAAAAAAAGTCAGTTCACTTTGCGTGGTGTCACTGTCATGTGTGTCTGTCCACACGCTGGATTAATCAATGCATGTCCAGGTGAAGCCTGTTAAAGGTCGTTATAGTATCCTCCGATAGTTTCACAAAGTACATTAAGCAACAGAAATGTATTATGTAACATTTTAAGTCCCTTACAGAGGTTTTACAACCCAAAACAACAGGAACAGCCAGGGTCATGAGGTAATATTTTGCCCTTAAATATTTGAAAGGAAGGAATAGACTAGAGTCAGACTACTGTGACACAAGGTAAATTTCTCACCTTGAAGACAATGAATGCAACCTTATTTATTTTAGCTTTTAAGACAATCGTTTTGCTTGTTAAAAAATATTTATTCAATAATAATATTATTAATAATATTTGAAATAAATGATCTCAATATGTATACCAATAATTTTAAAATAAAGGTTTTGCCATAATCATGCAGCTCTAACAGTGACACAGACAGAAGCAATGGCACAGCAATTATACAATATATACAATAGTATGTATTTTTAACTTTAGGCCTTACAGTGAATGATCAGCTGGCATCAATATTATATCCATATCATATTAGACTGGATATTGTCTGTGATTTTGGATATTGTACTTTTGTGATTGATTTGGCATTAGTGTTCTTCTAGCTTATTGGTACTCAAATTGAAGTATGTCTTGTAGGCCTACTTGGCCTGAAAAAAGGGTATTGGAGCAACCCTATTTTCTAGTTCATAGCTAAAGAAATCGGTATCGGAAAATCAGTTTTGGCAGGTCAGACCTTCATAAAACCGGTGGATCGGTACCGGCCAAGAATTTTGCAATCAGTCCATCTCTACTAGAACAGAGAGAGATAGGTGTAAGACCTGTTGTTTGTAATGCGTGTTATAGGTATAAGTGTGCCAAAATGCTTTGTTTTTTATGCATTTCGGGTGTTTTAGGGGGTTTGATCCCCCCATTTTTTCCGCCCACGCCTAACGGCGTGGGCTGGAGGTGCCCCCCTATCATTTCTTGCTGCCCCACCTACTACTAAAGGCTAGATCCGGCCCTGACACACACACACACACACACACACACACACACACACACACACAGTGTGGTTCAGCGCTTCTTAAATAATTTACTTGTACAGTAAGGTACAGTACAGTACGGTACAGTACAGTAAGGTACAGTAAGGTACAGTACTGTACAGTAAGGTACGGTACAGTACAGTAAGGTACAGTACAGTAAGGTACAGTACAGTACAGTACAGTACAGTACAGTACAGTACAGTACAGTACAGTACAGTAAGGTATGGTACGGTACAGTAAGCTACAGTACAGTACAGTAAGGTACAGTACGGTACAGTATTGTAAGGTACGGCACAGTACACAGTACAGGGTATAGCTGCTCAGATTCACCTCTCCACTTCGAAATTAGTTTTCTTTTTTCTTTATGTCAAATGATGAAAAAAGAGGAAAACAAGGACTCTGCTGCCCCTTTCTCATTGACTTTATTTGTCGTTTCTCCCATTTTCTATATTTACCGTGTAATACTTGGTCTGTTGTTACATTTTGTTTCACATATATTTGGTATTCCTGTATTATTATTGTATTGCAACAAAAACTATTTTGTGCAAACATAAAACTTATTTTTGAATACCAGTAAGACTCCCTAATCTGCAGGAGATACAGTAAGTGACAGTCAGGTCATACAGTATGTTACGGCCTTTTTAGCAGGCTACAGTGTCGGGGGTCTGCCGCTAGGTGGTACGGGCCCAGCCTCTCCCGGTCGCTCCTAGCCCGAGTTATGGAATTGTATGTGCGCTGCAGTGGCGGTGGTCAGCCACTAGGGGGTGCGACCACTTTTGCATCCGTTCTGGAGCACGAGGAGTCGGTGGTCCTCAGGAATTCCCCGTGAGCAGCCCCGTTGGGGTGGTCATTTTTGCACTTTTTGGCAGCGGCGCCAGGGGGTCCCTGGAGCTCCGGGGGTCCCTGGAGGTAGTGGTCTTCCTGCCAGTATTAATTTCTCATGTTTATAACTTCAAATAGCAGTATTTGTGAACCCATTGTTAGATTCTAGACTTCTGTAAAGCTATACTGACTGAAAATCCAATTTTCTCCGATTTGAGGTATAGTGTCTTATTTTGGCTACAGAAACAGTAATGTTCAAGATACAAAGATCATCTTGGGCTCAAATTGTAGCTTATGAATGTGGAAAGTTTTCTATATAGAGGAGAGGTAGTTATATTCACCATAAAGTGCTTGAAAATAATCCTATTTGATGAGGAGTTGTCAAGCGGACAGCACTTTTTTGGTGTTTCTGGGGATGTTGTGGGTGATATTTTAAAATACAAAGGTAGCAAGCACCAAAATCCTATTTTTCTACTTACCCCTATGTGTCAGCGTACTCCATGCCAAATTTCATACATGTGTGACAATTTATGTAATTTTAGTGAATTATTATATACATTTGCATAATTGATGTACCGAAAAATGGGTTTTGGGGCCCCTGAGACCAAACGGCCCCGAGTTGGGGGTGTTCAGTATGAACTTGTGATGGCCCAAGGTATATGCTAACAGGAAATAATAGTGAAAAAAAGTAAGCAGAGAACATTCACCTGGCTGGGGGTAGCTCCCGGCCTAATTATCATCCATACAGTCTGTATGGCTTGTTTACATTGGGGTCCTCTGACAGACATGCAAAACATCTTAAAGTATAACAGTCAGAAATCTGTCTGTCTGTGGATGTGAGATGTATTATAATTATAATTGAACAATGAAAACGACATTCTTATTAGGAAACCTTATCTGTATTTTAACATCAGTCATAATGGTGTAGGCCTACTTGGTGGTCAATTGGCACTTTAAAAAATGGGTTACAAAATCGTGGGATATACATATATTTTTTATAATAATAATGATTGTTCTTGGAGAGTCAAATATTATCTATAACTGGTACTCAGTCTAAAAAAACACTGCTGCATTTAGATTTCACATCATAGTAGGAAACCAATTCTGGGCCAGTTTTAAGACGTATGTTTGGTGGGGATCTTTTAATTTTAATATCCTTAAAATTCTAGAAATATACGGTAAAAATACTTTTACTTTTACTTTAAAAGTACTTTTCAAAGCACATACTTTTTACTTTTTACTTGAGTAATTATTTGGAATGAGTACTTTTACTTTTACCAAAGTCGTTTTTTTCACAAGTACT
This sequence comes from Nannobrachium achirus, assembly GCF_963921795.1. NCBI lineage: Eukaryota > Metazoa > Chordata > Actinopteri > Myctophiformes > Myctophidae > Nannobrachium > Nannobrachium achirus. The sequence continues at coordinate 91,315 of NW_027665012.1, forward strand.
TTTACTTTTACTTAAGTACAGAACGTGAGTACTTTTCCCATCTCTGGAAGTCAGAGCATGATGTCCCAGTGATGTGTCAGGGGAACCACAGTGTCAGGCGTTCTAGACAGAGATACGGCCAAGCTGTGACCGTTCACATACTAAACTTTGACCTATCGTCGCAATTACGGTATTGATACTTTTACTTAACCCTGCAAGGCCCAGAGTTGCTTTTTGGCAACATTTTTTTAATAATTAAAAAAAAATGTTATAATTAGTTTTCCTGTTCTTTTTTCACGTTAACATCACCATTAAATCCTATTGTTTAGTATTACAATGCCATTGGCCACGATATTTGCATATAAATCCCCCCACAGAGGCTGACATTCACACCACTTAAAGATCTCTGGAGTCCAGAGTTTTGACGAACAACATCTCACTTTTTCACTGAAGTTATTCCTCACAAAAACATAAGTAAAATGCCTGTAATATTTTTTTGGTGATCATTAGAATGTCTAGAACATGTACATATGTTATTATTGTGAAAGATATCCCCAAAATGCAAATTAGAGCATGATTTATGATTCATGGCTATAAAACCGTACAAAAACATTATTAATGTTTTAACATTACATTTTCCTGTGATTGGGACTCCTACAACACCATCTGAAAAAAAAAATGTTTTGGCCAGTAGAAATTAATTCGGGTCTTGCAGGGTTAAGTAGAACATGTCAGTATTTCTTCCACCACTGGAGAGAACACAGATGGGTTACACTTGATTCATGCTTTGTCGTGTGACGAAAATAGCGCACAATAGCAACAATAGCGCAGACCCACAAGCCCACATCGTGTCGTGATGTGATGCGTTGTGAGCTTGTAGATCAGCTATTTCCGTGCTGATGTGATGTAAGCGCAGCAGATATGTATTTAGTTCAGAAGACTCTCTCATCTCTGTTGTCTTGACGATGGTGGTCTTTGAAGACTATTTTGATTTAAATGTTAGTGTGACAATACTTTGTTGTCTTGATGTACTATTGTCTACTAAAAAGCTAAAAGGGAAAACTTCAATAAAATATAAATCATAAAAAGACTTGTCTTTAAGAAATGAAATTATACACTGAAGTAGCAATAATTGGGCTTTTGAGAGGTAGAAAATGAGACACGGGCGAGGTCTTGAAAGCTTTAATTCATCTTCAGCCGTTAAATAGAACAGTTTCCCCATTATCGTGAACAAACAGCCTTCCATTTCATGATCATTCACGTTAACTTGGGAGAAACATTCCCTTCCCTTCCTTTCATATAGTTTCGTATTCATCGTGACAAAGTGTAGATTAAGAAAAGTGCTCACACATTAGGGCATTAACGACTTGTGATTTTTGGAAGTCGACTCGACTTAGTAAAAAGTTGAGTTGAAATCGACTTTATTGTTTGATGACGTCATCACACTGTGCGTGAATGGGGGGACAAAACCTGAAACCCTGTGCTCAATTCCATTGAAAAAACACATTTGGAAAAGGATAGAATCATTCTTTCCTTGACAATAAGAAATCCTACTGTTTGAATGCTGTACACACGTACACATGGAGCAAAAATACGTTTTTAGTTTTGTTTTTTTTTGCCTGGTGGGAGTCGACTTGTGTAATGAAGTCGACTGAGTCGACTTGTCGACTTTTTTGTTAATGCCCTATCACGCATAGTGACAAGTACGCTACTACAGCTGAATGAGTAGACATAATAGTGATTGATGGAAGAACTTTCTCACCGCCACTGTCACAAAGTACCTGTTTACCGAATCAAAAGCGTCCACAAACTCAAATCCCATGTTCCAGTGCAGTCACCTTGTCGTCACAGAGCGATGCTACAGTCAGTCGGTGTGGTTTGATGCCGTTTGCCTGTGAGTGCCCCCTCTCTCCACTCCCCCAAACGAAGAGAGACAGCTGTCAATCATGCCATTGGTACCTATAGTGACCAGGGCAAAGTCATTGTGTATAGCAGTGTTTCTCAACCTTTTCAGGCCGCGACCCCCAAAATAATCATGTATTAACTGGGGACACCGCCCCACCCTGACGAGCACCAAGAGTTGAGGCATTACGTTTTGTATAACACGGTTCAAAAGCAGATCTACATACTCACAAGTTGTGAGCATATAGATCAGCTATTTTCACAATTTCTGTCATTTTAGAGGTATTAAAGATCCCTTGAATTGTCACTATAGAAACGTGCAGATATCCTCTATACACTTAAACTTTATGTTGGTTTGTTTGCTGTTGAGTCAGAGAACAATGTTACACATTAAGTTAATCATCTGGGGACCCCCCTGGGGGTACTGACCCACAGGTTGAGAACAACTGGCGTATAGGGACGACGGACGGGGAGATCGAATTGGACGATCGAGTCCTGGACAATGGGTTTAGACACCTTTGGCGTTCGTTCCGCTTATCCGCTTGCCGTTTTGCGGGCGATGTTGTTGTTGCCGACTTGGCTTGGCGGGCATGTGTATCAGGTGGCGCTGGCACGGCATGGCTGTCGGGACCCTGAGCGCTGAGCGAAGACGTCAGTCAGTGGACAGTGACAGCCCCGGATAAGAGCTCCAAGGGATGGAGAAGCAGATAATAGAGCGAGAGAGAGAGAGAGAGAGAGAGAGAGAGAGAGAGAGAGAGAGAGAGAGTGGACTTTGACCTACCCCCTATCCATTTAATCAAACATACCCCAGCCCCCAAACGCTTCCAAAATAAACAACAAGACGTGCTTGGTGATTCCGGGCGAGGGCAGCTATATGGACGTGTATTCGTGCCCCGGGCGTTTTTCTTTTCTTTCTTTGCAAAGGACACCAGGGATGTGCAGAGAATGTTGGAGAGGCAGGGGCTGACATTTCTTGGCTGTTTTCAGTGCTTGATACCACACTAGTCTATAAACATTGTCAAGTCAATACTGGAGAATTGGCGTAACGGCATGGATTTCTACACAGAGAGGGCAATTCTTTCAATATAAGAATCTCACATTCAAGTTCAGGAGAGTTTGGACAAGGTAATTCTCTTGAATGCTGGCTTCAGATAGGGCATGGAAAGAGGGGCATTTGCATTTATTTCACCATAGTAACAAACTGCATTCATGGTCTGGAGAGGGCACTTTTTTACAGACGGGTAAAAGGGCAGGGGCTCAAGCCCCCTTTGATGTCTATGTGTGCACGTGCCTGGAGGACACGGCGGCGGTCTAGCGGAGCGGCCTTTGTCCTTCGGAGAACTTTGAAACGGAGACAGTCACACCGCAAAGCGCCAGTAGGAAAACAGATGGACCAAAAAAAGAAAAAGAAAGAAATGAAAAAAGAAATATTGCGGGAAGAGCAACACAGATGGAGGGAAGATGCCAGCGAATGCAGAATGAAAAGGAACGACCGAAGCCCTGAGACGGAACGGAGGCAGCGAGGGACTCGACGCTGGAGACCCGAAGCGTTTAAACTTTAAATCGTTAAAACGTGAACGGGCTTTAACTTGTCAACTGTCAGCCGTCAAGATGGATGCTGTCTTTTTTTTGTTTGTTTTTTGCAATGTAATCAGATAATTTGTGTTTTCGGGGTGGTATCGATACAGAAGAAATGACACCGACCAAAAAATACGAAATAAATCTATTGGAGCCTGCAGCCTCTACGATACTACCTTTTTTGTTGTCGCAGATGTGCAAAAAAAAGAAAGAAAGAAAGAAATGAGCCAACCAGACACTACCCAAGGGGCAGGGCCTCCCAGACTGGCTGCGGACAGGGGCGTCACGGGGGGGGGGGGGAGTGGGACTGAGTTACTTAGGGCCCAAGGTGGAGGGGCCTTAATAATTGCGACCGTCAGGTTGCATTTACTATCAAAACCTCCACCGGCTGTCTGTCCGTCAGTCAGTCAGTCTGTCCGTCAGTCAGTCTGTCTGTCTGTCACGTCACACTTTTGCCCTGCTCATATCTCCGCCATCGTTGCCATATCCATGTGAAATTTTCCACACACACTCCTTGCCTGCCAAACCACAACCTCCACCCATCAATTCTCACATGGCCCTCTTCTAGCGCCACCATGAGGCCGATTCTTGCAAAACACATTTTTGGACACTACTCCTACAGATTTTGCCCTAAAATCACACAAATCGGTACACAGTATGTCTACACTCATCTCATCAACATGGATCTGTCCCATATGGCGGCACCATCAGGCCGATTTCTTCACTCCGATTAGGGAGTCTTACTGGTTGTATACTTTAGCTATTGAAAAAATAGCACATCGGCAAGCTCACTGACATAGAAACATAGGTTTTTCCAAAAAGAAGGATTTGAAAAATTCAAAGACTGTGAGCTTGTATATCTGCTATTTTTCAATAGTTAAAGCACAAAATAACGCATAATAAGGGGTTCCCAATCTAAATGGGTTAAACCCCCTCCTCCCCCTATGAATAACATTCACAGGGGGGGCCCCGCAGTGAATCCTTGTACCCAGGGCCCCCAGCATTCGGTGCGGCAGACACCCCTGGGCCGCGGACGGCATCCAGAGAGTCCTTGGCTGCTCTTGCGAGAAGCCTGGTGGGCCGCGACTCTTAATGGGATCCAGATTGGGGCAAGTGTCATGACGGAATTCAATGGAAGGAGCAGGGGAGGGGAGGGAGGGGGGGAACTGGGGAGGAGTGGGGGTGGGGGGGGGGGGACCAAGGAGGGCTGCTATGTGGCTTCATCTTCTGCCAAGTCCGGCAGCCTTCTTCGTCGTGTCAACTCAGCAGAACTGTAAGCGGAGCGCTTTGGCCCACCCAGGGGCGTCACACCAAATTCTGGGCCCTGGGTACAAGGATTCACTGCGGGCCCCTGTGCTTTAACTATTGAAAAATAGCAGATATACAAGCTCACAGCGCGGCACCGAGTGCCGCGCTGCGAGCTTGTAGATCTGCTATTTTTGAAAAATCAAGAAAATCTTTGAATATTTCAAATCCTTCTGGGGTTTTTTGAAAAACCTATGTTTCTATGTCAGTGGAGCTCAAACCTTTTCATGTGAAGGACCCCCAAAATGGTATGTATTTGGCCACGGACCCGCATCTCAAAATATTGAGTTCCAGGGACCCCCCAGAAGCAAAATTTGAGTTACAAATGTTTGCTTAAAAAATACATATATTCAAAGATTTGCACACATTTTCACGACTTTTCAAAAATAGCAGATCTACAAGCTCGCAGCGCGGCACTCGGTGCCGCGCTGTGAGCTTGTATATCTGCTATTTTTCAATAGCTAAAGTATAAAATAATTAAGGCCCCTCCACCACCTTGGGCCCTAGTAACTCATTCCCACTTTCCTACCCCTTGTGACGCCCCTGTGGCCCACCCTCTCAGCCCCCGAGCCTGCAGCCGCCGCAATCCAACATTCCCTGCTCCTTGTTCTGCTGGGTTTCTGTTCTGACGTTCTGACGAACCGGCGGGTGGTCTGATCGTATCAGGGATCACCGCGGTGGGCCTTCGTAATCTCCCGCGGACGCCAATAAATCATAACCCCCCCTCGAGTAAGAACCCTAGCTCTTGACACCTAACTGGCAGTCACCTGTGGAACCTTCAAGCAGTTGCTGTGTTTTTTTTTTTTTCGTTTTTTTTTACCCAATCACGAGGGACGTGTTTAACCCATTTAGGCCTAGAATTATTAAATGCTTTAACTATTGAAAAATAGCAGATATAGGCTACGAGCTAAAATAAATCGTGATTTATTTTTGCAAGTCTTTGAATATATCTTTTTAAAAGTGAACATGTGTAACTCAAACATTTGCTTCTGGGTGGTCCCTGGAACAACATATTTTCAGATGGGGGTCTGTGGCCAAATAAATTTAATTTTGGGGGTCCTTTACATGAAAAAGTTTGAGAACCACTGATTTAGAGGAAGGATTTAGAAGTCGGGTCAAAGATCGGGTCAAAGATATTCAAAGACTTGATCACATTTTCAGATTTTTTTTCAAAAATAGCAGATATACAAGCTCGCAGCACGGCACTCGGTGCCGCGCTGTGAGCTTTTATATCTGCTATTTTTCAATAGTCAAAGCATAAAATAATGGTTAAAGTGGTTAAAATCGAACGCAACTTGGGCACGTTCCAGGTGTTTCAGGGTTAAAGCATGGACAGAAAGAATCTAATAATGAAACCGTTTTGAGCTGCAACCGCAACCGCGTCATCGCCACGGTGGCCGGGATCACGTACGCGAGCTTTTCGGCGGAGCTGGGAATCAAAGATCAGTCACCTCCGCAATGTTCTCCCATCAATCACGTTAATTGTGGTGAGCCCAATAACAAGCGCCGCTTCATTTTTCCTGCAGCGGGCGATGGTTGAAATAACCAGGAACTCTGGCAAACTCTTTGACATGGCACGAGATACATTTCTGGAGGACACACTTACCTAATTAACTTTCTTTCCAAACTCCGGAGGTGCAGACTTACAAGCTCATCGCAAACTGATTTGACTAAATTGGTTCGGAAAGATTTGGGTGTATTCGCACAAGAAGTACAAGGAGAGGAGCTCATGCAAAACATGGCAGCAGACCTTGTATGAAAGGCGTGTATGAAAGAGTTGAGCGTCATCTGATGTGAGGGGGAAAAATGAAACTCGTGCCATCACCTGCTACAAAGCAGCGGTGCAAAACACTATATAATCATATAACTGTGACTGTATTGTGTGTTCAAGTACAATGTTGAGGTACTTAACTAGTACTTTTTACTAGTACTTCACTTGAGCATGAGCATTTTGAGAGATGTGTTGTGCAGTACCTTTTAATTAAAGGACGACTTCACCACTTTTCCACCTATCTTCTATAATTGGTCCTCACTAATGTTCATGATAAAATAGCCCACATTTTCTTTCTACTCGTGTCTCATAGGAGGGCTGTGGGCAGTTCAGAAACCCGTCTGCCAGTGACATCATCGTTTGGCTTTTTTATCTTTGACAATATCTTTGATTTTCATTATCGCGAGAACAATGGTTTTCAATAACATTGTAACTTTTCAGGAATAGAAAGGCTATCTAAAAGGATTAAGAGTGGCAGCCGACCTGGCGTTTATGTAAATAGCCTACTGTATATTGCTTTGCAAACACTGATGACCGCATGCAGGGACGATGCGATGCCATTTGGAAGCACGTACACAGTAGCTAGGCTATTTACTATACGGCATGTAATCACGGGTAGCGGGGTGGCCGATGGGTCCATTTTTTGAGGGCAGATCTGGTCTTGATTTCTATATAATGACCGGGTGATGGGTCAGTCCACGGATCTGATTAATGACGGGGCGGGGCGGGCACGGGTTGTCAAAAATTGGACCTGTGCAGGACTCTGGAATAAGGTGAATACGGCAGTTTAAGAAGTTTAAAAAGTTATGAGATCCCCTGGCTTCATGAATCCACAGCTCACTTAAAGTGGGTTTGATGTAGACGTCTCCCTGGCCAGGTAAGATCAGATCCAACAATCCAGCAAGTTCATAATGCAAGGCACCTCCGCAGCCTTGCATTCATCACTGTTGGAGATATCCGATATTTATGCAGGGATTAAAGCATTTTAATATGCAAACAGTTAAGGGGACTGATTAAGATGAAGTGTCTTCATATTCCAGATGTACTCAAGTTGTGATGGTGGAGGTGGAGGAGATGGTGGGTGGGGAGGGGGGCCTTAATGATGAGAGATTGTCTTGTTGGTGTTTAGTCACTCTCATTAATAATCATAGGAAACAACCCTGCTCTTATAGCCAGCACGATCCTGTTGAGTGTTAAAAGCTGCAGTCCGCAACTTAATGGATACAATGTTATATGTTAACCAATCTGTAAGATGAATGAATGAACTTTATTGTCATTTTTGCATGAAACAAGTTTAAGAACAATGAATGAAAAATCATGAACATTTGTCTTTGAATATTTCAAATCCTTTTTTGAAAAAACTATGTTTCTATGTCAGTGGTGCTCAAACTTTTTCACGTGAAGGTGACCCCCAAAATGATATGTATTTAGCCACGGACCCCCATCTCAAAATATTTAGTTCCAGGGACCCCCGAGAAGCAAAACTTTAGTTACAAATGTTCGCTTAAAAATATATTATATTCAAAGATTTGCACACATTTTCACGACTTTTCAAAAATGCATATCTACAAGCTCGCAGCACGATAGTCGGTGCCGCGCTGTGAGCTTGTATATCTGCTATTTTTCAATAGCTAAAGTATAAAATCCTTTTATCGTTTTATCATGAAAATGTACGGCCGTGTTTTCTTTTTCTTTCATTTATCTCTTTTTCCCTGCATGTGTGTGTGCGTGCGTGCGTGCGCACGCAAGTGTCCTCGTGCAGGGTTGTCCACTGCCATTATTCCCCCCCCCCCCACACACACACACACACACCCAACCGCCCGTTCCCACCTCTCCGCCTCACTTCAGAGCCTCTTAAGCCATTTAAGCCGAGAATTATGTAATGCTTTAACTATTGAAAAATAGCAGATATACAAGCTCACAGTGCGGCACAGAGTGCCGCGCTGCGAGCTTGTAGATCTGCTATTTTTGAAAAATCTAGAACATTTGTAACTCGAATATTTGCTTCTGGGGGTCCCTGGAACAACATATTTTGAGATGGGGGTCCGCGGGCCAAATACATTTAATTGTGGGGGTCCTTGACAAGAAATAGTTTGAGCACCACTGACATAGGAACATGTGTTTTTCAAAAAACCTTACAAGGATTTTTAGAAGACGCTTATAGAATCGGGTCAAAATAGGGTAAAAATTCAAATGTTCACGGAGTGCCGCGCTGCAAGCTTGTAGATCTGCTATTTTTTTAATAGTTTAAGCATACAATAATAATACGCAATAATGCGTTACCCGGTCGAAATAAGTTAATAAAGCACCGCTTTAAAAAAAGTGAATGGATCAATTAGGCAATTTCCACTGCTGATCCTTGGCAGGGACCCACCTTCTTTTTTTTTTCTTTTTTTTTTGATGCCGCCAACAAAGTGGAGGGAAAACATTGTTAATGCATCCAAAAAATAAAAGAGGTCCGCTGCTTCTGCCCGGCTCTCCCAAATGATTTGGAATAATTTGTGTCTCATTGCCGAGGATGGAAGATGGCAGCCGCCTGCACTCTCCACACTCGACGCTGGCTGGCTGGCAGCCGCCATGAAAGCACTACTCCGCCACCAACTTTCCCCCCCTCCCCTCCGAATATCTCCTCGCTGGAATCAGCTAAATGGCTATTAGGCGGGCCGCCGCCTGCCAGCGTGCGTGCACTCCATAACGTGCACTCCATAACGTGCACTCCATAACGTGCACTCCATACAGGGGTGTCGCACCAAATTCTGGGCCCTGGGTACAAGGATTCACTCACATTTTGTGCTTTAACTATTGAAAAATAGCAAATACACAAGCTTGTAGATCTGCTATTTTTTGAAAAAACTTTTTATTTGTGCGGAGTCTGAATATTTCAAATCCTTCTTAGGTTTTTTGAAGAAAAAAAAACTACATTTCTGTGTCAGTGGTGCTCAAATATATTCATGTGAAGGATCCCCAAAATGGCCACAGACCCCCTTCTCAAAATATTTAGTTCCAGGGACCCCCCAGAATCAAAATTTTAGTTACAAATGTTCCCTTAAAAAGTACATATATTCAAAGATTTGCGAACATTTTCATGACTTTTCAAAAATAGCAGATCTACAAGCTCACAGTGTGAGCTTGTAGATCTGCTATTTTTCAATAGCTAAAGACAGGCCCCTCCACCTTGGGCCCTAGTAACTCAGTCCCACAACCCCCCTCTTGTGACACCCTTGACTCCATAACGTGCACTCCATAATCACAAGGAAAGGAGAGGTGCTACAGTAGCTTGGACCGTGCCTGGGTTGTGACAGCTGTGAGGATCTGGTTTCACGAGGGGGTCTGTGTGTGCACGTGCGTGCGTGTGTGCGCACGTGCACAGGCCACTTGTAGGGAATGATATTAAGGAAATGTTCTTTATGGAAGCGTGCCACCGTGTTACGGCGCAATGTTGGAAAAACATAAAATTAGGGACGCATTTTAAATGTCAATACAGGCTCTCCGCCACCTGCAAATAAATGCATGTTGATTTAACACGGAGCGGGGACATAAATATCCCTCGGGTGGTGCAGTGGTAAAGTGCCCATGATGCACTCGCCTCGCAACAGCCAGACTCTGCAGGGAAGAGTCTGGGACTCATTACGATGACGTAGTTACTCACTCTGACCGACAAGTCCAGTCAGTAGCCACCAGCGCATCAAAACATCGTCAGCAGAACAGCAAATACGTCTTTTCCAGACAGAAATTCCAAAAGTGCAAACTGTTGTTCTTTTTTTAAGTTCTGAGATGCTGTTGATTTCAGATAGAACTTCGCTTAATGCAGCTTTTATTTGCGATTTGTGAACTTGTGTCGGGTATGGGGACCGCCATGTTTGTTTACAAAATGTGAGAGGTGCAGCAGCAGCCTGACTATTCAGGAGCGGTGTGAGGCGGGTCGCTCCAAATGCAGCCATTTGATTGGAAATTAGAAAATAATTTCTTGTAATGAGACCTTATGGCAGTGGTTCTCAACCTTTTCAGGCTGTGCCCCCCAAAATAATCATATTATAACTGGGGACCCCCAAAATAATCATATTTTAACTGGGGACCCCCTCACCCTACAAGCACTTAGCCTTGCGTAGCCAGGCGTTACTCTCTGCGAAGAGAAAAGCCTGGTGACAATATCAGGCAGAGACTGTTCATCTTCCGCCGTGAGAATTTCAACGGAAGACTACAACGCATGACGTAACTTCCGTTAAACGGAACACACTTCCGCCACTTCCGCTAGAACCAAACGGAAGTCCTATTGTGGCCAGGGTGACGAGCACTAAGAGTTAAGGCATTACATTTTGTATACTACGGTTCTATTATGGTTCACAACGCCTCGCAATGCGAGGCGTTGTGAGCATGTAGATCTGCTATTTTCACAATTTCTGGTCAATTTGGCCAATGTTTCATTTATCATTTTAGAGGTATTAAAAAGTCCTTACATTATTACTTTATAAATGTGCACATACCCCATATACCTGGGGTATACCTGGAATTTCGCTGTGTACTTTCAGAGCAGGGACGTGCAGAGAATGGGCCGAAATTACTAAAAGTCAAAAATAGCAGAGCTCCAAGCTCACAACGCGTCGCAGCTTGGAGGTCGGCTATTTTCGGTGCTTGAGACCACACTGAACTAAGCAAAATCAAGTCAATACTGGATGGCATGTCTTCAGAGAGGGCAATTCGTTCAGCATAAGACGCTGCATTCAAGTTCAGGAGAGTTTGGACAAGGCAATTCCCTTGAATGCTGCCTTCAGGTATGGCATGGAAAAGGGAGCATTTGAATTTCTTTCACCATAGTAAAAACTGCATTTATGGACTGGAGAGGGCACTTTTTTACTGATGGATAAAAGGGCAGGGGCTGTTCATACTCTGAAACGTGCCTGTTTCAGAGTATGAACCCTACCGATTTATGTGACGGCGCCACCCTTTGGCCAACATTTCCAGTTGGGTGTTTAGGAGGAATGGCCTCTAGGTTTAGCGAACCATCCGACCACAGAGAGATCTTAGTCGATCAGAACAGCAGCTCATAATAAGTGACAGTTAAACGCGGAACTGACACGCTACGCACCCTGTCATCAGTATTATCACGTTATCACTTCCTAATTCAAAGTGATAGCACTCTTTTCTCACCCCGTCGTTGTTTCTTTTAATTGCTGAGATCTTTCTAGAAGTCGTGCAAGCGCAGTAGTGCTATTCCCACCTCCAGCAGGTGTGTGCACAGGTAGGGTACCTTCCGCACAGACTTAAAAAAAAGAAATGTCAGTGTTCAGATAACAAAATGACACATTTAAGTGAAATGTAGCCTGGTATTACCGGATTGCTACTGTGGCTTTTGCACATTTTAGAAGGTTCTGAAAAAGTAAATACAAAATAAATGAAAAAAACAGCTGCAAAATGACTTCCGTCACAAACGTGTAACCTTTTCTAGAGCACTTAAAGGTACATTCAGTGATTGTATTTCATTCAAATACAAATATAATTGGTACATTTTACATTCATTCTCCTCTCTAGAATGCTGACCATATAAGTACTTCCACCATGGCCCGTGTTGCGAGCATAGCTAGATTCGGTTTTCAGAGGTGGCCAGCCAGTCCTCGACCAATCAGGGTAGAGCATGGCCGTAGTTATGTTATGATGTTTAGTTATGATGGTCAAAATAAAAGTTTTGAGAACCACAGTCGCTCTGAATTAAGAACGTCTGCTAAATGCCTAGATTGTAAACTACTGAACTGTGGCATAAAATGCCACAGTCTTGTAGTAAATCAGTATCATATACATATCCTGAAGCTGGAGATGTAGGCCTACCGATATTCAGTGAGTGGGTCTAATGATCAAAACGAGAACATTCTAATGGTGTAAAAAAACTAAACATTTCCACACTGTAAGGCCATTATGGGACAAGATGACCCCCGGCCACTTTCAGTATCACTGAATACACCTTTAGGGTGCTTGAAGGAAGGTGCTCGGTACGGTTCTTACACTCCAAGGCCATAAACATCTAATTGCAAACATTTTGTGAGCGTGCGGCTGCTGTAAAGTGACTTGTGCCAGTGTGTGCTTGGCATCGTTGGTACCCCAACAGGTTGCCTCTGTACCAGACATGTGTTGAACGTACACTAAGTGTAACTCTATAAGGCCAAGGACCCCTTAGTTGAGAGAGAGATGAAGCAGGGACCCCCACAAGCCACAACCTTTCATAGATTCCATATAGTTTCATCGTTTGACAGCACAATCATCAGTGTATTTTGGATTCATGTCAAGTGTGTTTTCATATATTTAACCACTTGAACCGTCAATACTTAACCTGACATTTCCCTCTGTACTTAGTCTGCTCTTCTTCCCCTCTATGCTATCTATCTTGCTGCGAGGCGTTGTGAGCTTGTAGATCGGCTATTTTTGGCTAAAGTTCTCAGGATATGGACACTAGGGTTCAAGTGTTTAATATAAAAAAGATCACAAAGATTTGGAGGACCCCCTGTAGTAACTCTGAGGACCCCTAGGGGTCCCGGACCCCCTGTTGAAGACCCCTGCTATAAGGGGCAAAGAAATGGACCAAATGGACCCTCACAGCTCCATTTGGGTCCATGTCCTCGCCCCTCAGACTTAGACGAACATCCTATCTTCAAGTTGTCCGACACACAACACGATTAGACATCGTCGGTTCTGGTTTGATTGTTCGAGAGCCGTTTCCTTGGCCTGGCTGCTGCTGCTGCTGCTGCATGGGTTTTCAAACAAACATGGCTTTCAAAGAACTTTACCTTACCGCTGCCAGAAGACACTTAACAAGCTGGCAGTAAAAGTGGAAGTAGAGCCTGTTGAGCATGTGGACATACCATAAAAAAGACCCCCCCCCCCCCCCCCAAAAAAAAAAGAAAAAAAGAAAAGAAAAGAAGGTTGCAATCAAAGTTAATTTTTCCAGACGTTATTAAAACAGCTTTGGTATTAAACGGCAGTGCCAGGGAGCCCACAGAACCGGTGCTGATTGTGTGTGTGTGTGTGTGTGTGTGTGTGTGTGTGTGTGTGTGTGTGTGTGTGTGTGTGTGTGTGTGTGTGTGTGTGTGTGTGTGTGTGTGTGTGTGTGTGTGTGTGTGTGTGTGTGTGTGTGTGTGTGTGTGTGTGTGTGTGTGCGTGCGTGCGTGCGTGCGTGCGTGCGTGCGTGCGTGCGTGCGTGCGTGCGTGCGTGCGTGCGCGCGTGTGCCTTATTGTCTCCGTGAGCGTGCCCATATGTGTGCCCCGTAATGTGCCCCCCCTATGCACATGAGGTTGCGTGTGCACGTACGCGCACACTCATTCGAGTGGCCGCGAGTGTGCTTCCAGTGTACGTGTGCATGTGAGAGAGAGAGAGAGAGAGAGAGAGAGAGAGAGAGAGAGAGAGAGACCGACCACGTGTGCTGTGTATGTGTCTGTGTGTGCGTGCGCGTGTGTGTACACATGCATGTGTGCTTTGAGAGTGGCGGACCCCCACTCCTATGTGGTTAATTATGGCTTGTTGTTAGCCTCAGTCATTTTGTCACTTCCTCGCCATTTCAAAGCAAATAGGGGTGGGGGGAATGGGGGGGGGGGGGGCTGGCAGACACAAAGCCTTTCCAGTCAGAATGAGGCTTGGCTGTCTTCACCCAACTAACATGGTACTCTCTCTCTCTCTCTCTCTCTCTCTCTCTCTCTCTCTCTCTCTCTCTCTCTCTCTCTCTCTCTCTCTCTCTCTCTCCTTGGCAGCAGCACAGTAATGGCCTACAGCAAGGAAAGGAAAATTAAAAAAAAGAGAAAATGCTGCCTAGCTGCCTTCCTTACACTGGAACCGGGGGCCCTGCATGCATACACAGCCACCAGGTGGGTGCACTGTGCAGTTGGACGTGTGTGTGTGTGTGTGTGTGTGTGTGTGTGTGTGTGTGTGTGTGTGTGTGTGTGTGTGTTAACCTTCAACGATTTTGACATCTTTTTACTAATCTGTCGGTAGATAATGCCGGTCTTATATAAGGGTCATTTGTGTACGGTGTGATGTCATACTGATGTCAGCAGTGTGATGTCATACTGATGTCAGCAGCTATGTCTCTATATATGGAGTTATATGTTGTTCGTGTCCAAATATGGGGCTTGTGAGGTCAGACTTAGTGAGATTCGTCGGTTATCTCCATATATGGAGGGATGTGTTGGTTATCTCCATATCTGGAGATTCAACCTTCAACGATTTTGACATCTTGTTACTAATCTGTCGGTAGATAATGCCGGTCTTATATAAGGGTCATTTGTGTACGGTGTGATGTCATACTGATGTCAGCAGTGTGATGTCATACTGATGCGGAGATATGAGCAGGGCAAAGGTGTGACAAGGCCCTGCAGAAAATGCATGACACGCTGCTGCGCCACACTCAGCACCCCTAAACAAGAATTGACACAGTCAATATAAAATCTGTGTGCTCGTTTTAGTGTTAAAAAAAGTTTGAAAACATTTTTTTTTGAAAAAAAAAAAAGTTTGAAAAAAAAATTTAGAAAAAAAAAAGTTTAGGTCCAAAAATGTGTTAATAAATCGACCTGATGGTGGCGCTATATGGGACAGATCCATGTCGATGAGATAAGTGTAGACATACTGTGTAGCGATTTGTGTGATTTTAGGGCAAAAACTGCAGGAGCAGTATTCAAAAATGTGTTTTAAAAGATTTGGCGGGGGTCCCTGGAGCTGCGGGGGTCCCTGGAAGGGTGGAGGTTGTGGATTGGCAGACAAGGATTGTGTGTGGAAAATTTCACATGGATAGGGGCAAAAAAGTGTGATGTGAAGTGACAGACAGACAGACTGACGGACAGACAGGCGGTGGAGGTTTTCATAGTAACTGCGACCTGATGGTCGCAATTATAATCATTAGTATTGTTTATTTTAATTATTATTATTAAGGAACTCTAGAAATCTCAGTTGGAACTGTTACCCCAGTGACCCGATGCTGGATAAGCGGTTGAAGATGGATGGATGGATGGATGGATTATTTTAGAGTAAGCTACTTTATTTACCATTATTGTGTACTCCGCCACATGGGGAGCAATCTTCAATTCAATCTTCAATTCAAAGAAGCTTTATTGGCATGAGAACACAAACGTTTACACAGTGGTGGAAAAAGTACCTACATTTTTATAATTAAGTAAAAGTATCAATTCTGCAATGTAGAATCACTCTGTTACAAGTAAAAGTCCAGAATTACAAATGTACTTGAGTAAAAGTACAAAAGTATTGGTATCCAAATGTACTTAAAGTACCAAAAGTAAAAGTACAAAATGTTTGAAAATAGCAGATCTACAAGCTCACAACACGTCGCACCGCAATGCGTTGTGAGCTTGTAGATCGGCTATTTTCAAATAGCCTTGGTATAATTTGGGTCCCCATTTTATTTATTTTTTGCATTGTGAGCTTTTAGATCGGCTATTTATAAAATGTTTGCCTCTATCTTATATTATTTTACAATTAGGCTAATGCTTGGACATTTTTGATAGTATAGTTTTAGCTTGTTGATTACTTTGGTGCAATAATGGTATTTTTTTTTTCTTTTCTTGGGGTAATAAAAAGGTAATTTTCTCAAGTACTGTACTTATAAGTACAATTTAAGGTACTTTTACTTTACTGGAGAATTTCCAATTTTCATTACTTTTACTTCTACTCCACTACATCTCAGAGGCAAATATTGTACTTATTCCACTACAATTATTTGAAAACTTTACTAGTTACTTTGAAACGTATAGCCTACATAACCACTTCAGCCATGGCTATTTTCAAAGGATATTATTTGGTAACATGTGATACAGAATAATTGTGCATAATGAGTACTTTTACTTTTAGTCCTAAGTGTAGCCTATACTTTTACTCAAGTACATTTTGAATTCCGGACTTTTACTTGCAGTATAGATACTTTTACTTAAGTAAAACATTTGAGTATACTTTTCTCACCACTGTGTATGGAGAGACCACTCTGTGGGAGAGACGTAATACTATGAGAACGTGGAGCGCTCGGGAAAACGGCTGTTGTAAATCACAGATAATTAGTTTCTCCGCTTTGAAAATCAGACGTCTTTTTATGACTTAATGAGTTTATGACCCTCTGCCAGCCTCACTCTGCCTCAGAAGAGCAGCCAGAAACGGCAGTAGCTTTAGCATGTAGCTAAACGTAGCAGCTGCAGTGTAAAGACGTCACGTTTGTGCGCCTGTGGGGGAACACGTTCTGTGGGGGAACCCTTTTTGGTGTATCACCTGACACGCTGTGCCACTATGGTCAGAGAGCGGCCCGGTGCTACGCTAAAACTCAGGCACCCATTGAATTCTGTGACCATGTGCGGTCGCACAAAATGGATTCAAAACACACACTGTTAGTTCTATCGTCTGTTTTAAGACTTTCTACGCGGATTTCATTTGTGTTAACGCAGGGTAAAGTAGCATGCCTTCACCCATGAACAATGGTGGCGTCTGTGGACTTTTTAAAATATATATTTTTTCGCGACGTGGTAAATTATTTTAACGTGGACTCCAGGACAATGACGTGAATGCGTCTCTAGGCAACGTGAACGCGTCTAAGACACGGGATGCGCACGTAATGACGTCACCGACCATGTGACACCGAGACAGCCAATGGGCAAAAAGTCGCGTAAAGGTAGTGCACTCACACACAGGAAAGAAAGAAATCTGTTACACAGATTTAAAAACAGTACTTGGGATTTGTTGATGTAAATGTTCACATAGAGTGTAATAATTGGTAAAACAAACTTTTGGCCTATTTGTGGAGATAAGCGACCAACGGTCGCTTATCTCCCGATTAGGGAGTCTTACTGGTATATTAATCACTTGAACCCTAGCGTCCACCGTCCATACTGTATTCTGAGAACTTTAGCCAAAAATAGCCGATCTACATGCTCACAACGCCTCGCAGTGTGAGGCGTTGTTGTGAGCTTGTCGATCTACTATTTTCGGCAAAGAGGTTTGGTCTAGAGGGGAAAAAGAGCAGGCTAAGTACAGAGGGAAAGGTCAAGTATTGACGGTTCAAGTTGTTGAATATCTGAAACACCAATTTACATGAATCCAAAATACACTGATGATTGTGCCGTCTCGCTCTCAACTAAGGGGTCCTTGGCCTGAAAACGTTGAAGACCCCTGCTATAAGGGAAATAAACAGCATCAAATTATTCAGCCCAAACGTTTTAAAAATACAATGAGTTTTACTCAGCTCTACAGCTGAATTACCAGTATACACAGACCGGTATATGCTGATCAAACAACGCACACCGAACGATTGGATCTTGAATGAAAGCAAGAAAAAAAAATTGCTTGTTGTTTAGGTGTCGCGCTGCAAGACACGCAAATGTATTCCTCCGTCAGACCCCACAGGTGTGATTCTAATTTCATCTGTGTCTGATCGCACGGCAACATGACACCGGAATCACATTTTAATTATGCAGCAATTAATCAGGGTCATCAGTTTATCTCTTACACACAAATAAACAGTGGGGGAAAAAAACTGGAAAAAAAGTGTTCATTTATTCATGTGTACATCTCAGGGTTAAATGAAGCCTTCAAGGTTAAAGATAAAAACATTTTATGAAAACAAATCAAAAAAGCAAGGATACATATGAAAGGGTTAGGGTGTGAAATCAAAGTTGTTTCCCTCCTGAAAAATATTATGATTGTGAGATATCTTAACCCTTTCCAAGCCACGGGGAGCCCCTTAATGTTAAAACCGTAATATATCGGACATCTGAGCAAGGAGTCTCAGCCGCGCCGTACTTTCCCGGACTTTGTCATTAAAACCAGAATAAATGATTTTGATCCGAAAATCGGCGATCGTCTAACCTTCCCTAGTCACCGCTCGTCCATCGGTGGCTCGTGGCTGCTCTGACATGAAACAGAAGTGACTCTCATGGCCTTTCCTTCTTCAGCCTTCCTTCCTCCCACCCACTTGTTGTTTAGACGATAGCACTAGCAGAGCTGGAGTGCTAGGTGCTAGGCTATCCAAAGTGGTCACATCGACTGTTCAGTCACTCCTGGACTATATGCATGGATCGTTATGCACGCGGATCGCGCACGCGAAACGCACAGGGAGATCGATGCTCGGCCAAAACCACCACTCTATCCCAACGGAGATCGAGAAAATCACGGTGAGCTAATGACCTGGGAAAAAAAATAAAGAAAAAACAACGGTGCGGTCCAAGAAGGAGGGGTGGCGGGCTCATGTTTATAAACATAATATTATGTCTCAGATCACAATACAATAATAGAAATTTCACAGCTAATCTACCAACCACCATTCTATTTTGGCTGGCAAACTGTTAAAGCAGCTATGCTGCCAAAAATGTGGGGGTTTGACACACATTGAACTTAGGCTATATAAATGAAAAGCGAACAGAACAAATATCTATAAAAAAAAAACGTCAAACCCTTTGCAAATTGGTGGTTGTCCAGAACCACCTATCAGACCGATATACCCATGCTCAATGTTTTCAGGCCAACGACCCCTTAGCTGAGAGAGATGAAGCAGGGACCCCAAAACCTTTTTGTAGATTTATCTTTGACAGCACAATCATCAGTGTATTTTGGATTCATGTCAATTAATGTTTTGAGATATTTAACCACTTGAACCGTCAATACTTAATAAACTTGACCTTTCACTCTGTACTTAGTCTGCTCTTTTTTACCTCTACGTCTCTTTGCCGAAAATATGCCAGAGGCTCTCAACACATTCGAAAATTGTGGCAAAAGTCTGGCCACGCGAGACTACCAGAAAGTAGCCAGAACAACACAGATCTTGTAATTGGGGGCCCTGGTACACCATCTTTTCAGATGGTGGTCCGCGAGTAAATACATACATAGTTCATTTTGGAGTCCTTGACATGCAAAGAAGGAGGTCCGATTCGGTGTAGTGTAATAGTGCAGTAAAATTGTTGAAAATACTGAATTACAAATACCTCAACATTTTAATCAAGTACTCTACATGTGTACTTAGTTATTTTCCACCCACTGACAGTCAGGCAGTCACTGGCAGCTTCCTGTCAGGAAATCACACACCGAAACGTCGCCTTTTCACAAGCCGGAAGATTTTAACTTTAAACACCTCTTCTCGGATAAGTCGGCGTTTTGACACGGACTCAATTATCAGGGGTCTAATCCCAGAGAGCCCTTTAACCTGGCGCGTTCCGCGGGCCAGGAATAACCAGCGCCGGCAGAGTTAGCGAATCAAAGGCAGGTAATTAAAATCATAATGGTACCCGGTTAAGATGATTATCGACGGGGCCCCAGATAAGGCAACCTCCAGCAGATTTGCCCCTTTTAAATATTTATGGAATACGATTAAGTCGGCGGGGCCACAGCCGTGTTAAAAGGTTTAAGGACGACTTCGCCTCAGATCAAGAGATGGAAATATAAGCATCTTAGCGTGGCGGGGGAAATGAGGATTGAGAAGGGGGGAGAGTTATAGACGGGAGGGGGGGGGAGAGAGAGAGAGGGAGGGAGGGGGGGGGAGAGAGAGAGAGAGAGAGGGAGAGAGAGAGAGTATGTGTGTGCATGTGTGCGTGCGTGCATGCGCAAAAGAATAGACAGCCGTATTCACACATCCCATATAACCTAAAGCACATGCAAGCACGCATGCACTGCATTAAAACAAACACCCTGGCCCCGGCACTTATCATAGGCTCTAATATAGCTTGACAGTGCATCATCGGTTCGAGTCCCGTTCCCGACGATCTTTGCCTCTTTTTATTTATATTTTTTACACATGCATAACCCTGCTTTGCTGCATTGCTGCTTTGCGGTGTCACTAATGACAATTTGATTGACATGTGCTTGCGTATCACCGAGGTGGTCTATGATGTCAATGACAAATGTCCCTCTGAGGGATTTTGTGTGCACTTAGGGTGCTTTTTTACCCCCCCCCCCCCCCCCCCCCCAGCAGCGGCGGGGGTAAGAGGGTATGGTTTGGTTTGCAGAGGCCTGCTGTGGCGAGACTGAAACAGGCCTCCAAGGCCTTTGGCACCGGGCCCAGACGGAGGAGGGGGGGGAAAAAAGTTGAGCGATGGAGAGAGAGAGCGAGAGAGAGAGAGAGAGAGAGAGAGAGAGAGAGAGGCCCCGGCTACACGGAGCTGGATTGTTGCTGGATTGTTGATATCTAGACACTTTTTTGTGCTGTTGGGGCATGTAGCCACACGAAGCTGGATAGTTTGGCAGTGAATCTGGATAGTTTTCAATCCGGATAAATAAGTGGAGACACTGAAAACTATCCGCTTCACTGGATCCGTGTAGTCAAGATAGGCGGATATTTCTGAAGACAATGACATCACCGTAATCTTCGCGCATGCCCATTGATTCTTTTGGCATGTAACACGAATCCCAGTCAACACTCTCTTGTGCTCTCATGGCCTTGTATTGTACGGCGATATTAAGCAGCAACTCAACCTCATCGTCGGTCCATATAAAAATGTTATCACTTTTTTCACTTTTATCTTTTTTCTTCTTGCTCTCCATGACTTCACTCACGTGTTTTCAGTAGCTGTTTGTTTTTGTTTTTGATTCACTGCCGGTGTTCCGGCTTAGTACTGCGCATGCTGAGATGCTGAGCCTATTCTTCTATGGTAGAGCACTCTGGGTATTACTTATCCCTTACCACCACGGCGCCACCTACTGGCCTGGCATGCTTGTTGGAGCCTATAATTATAGACCTCCCTCCATGCCTCCCTCTAGTGGAGGTCTGGGGACTCATATTTTAGACCTAGATAGTTTTCTATCTGGATATCAACAATCTATCTGGATATCAACAATCCAGCTCCGTGTAGCCGGGGCCAGAGAGAGAGAGAGAGAGAGAGAGAGAGAGAGAGAGAGATCGAGAGGGAGAGAGAGGGGGAGAGAGGGAGAGAGGGAGAAAGGGGGGAAGGTGAGAAAAGGGAGAGAGAGAGAAGCCCTGTCGAAGGGCTTTGAGGAGAGGTAAAATGAAGAAATAGAGAGAAAGAGGGATGGATGGATTGTGGAGGGAGAGGTTGGTGGGGGGGGGGGGGGGGTGCAGACAAAGCCCCAGGGCAGGTGTTAAAATACGCACCCTGGCTCTTTGGGTCGGTGATCGCTCTCTCTCTCTCTCTCTCTCTCTCTGTCTCTCTCTCTCAAAAACACCCCTGTCTGCCAGCTCGCGGTCATCTCTGACAGGGAGCCATCGATGCCGCCGCGTCTCTCTCATTTCACCGCTCTCTCTTTCTCTCTCTCTCTCTCTCTCTCTCTCTCTCTCTCTCTCTCTTGTTCTTTCTCACAGAAACGCTCGCACACACGCACGCACAGGGCCGTGACATGGTATACACCGCAGCCATGGCTTCAAACAGGTTTGGGTCGATACTGCTGCCGGAGCCAAAGTACACTGTCCAGGCTTGTTATAATGGCACTGAACTTTTTCCCCCATCTCTCTCTCTCTCTCTCTGAAGTCTTGTCAACATGATCCCACAGCTGAGGTGTTTTGTCTTTCATGCACAGTCATACAGTATGAGTGTGTGTCGGGGACCGATGTCGTATTGGAAAATGATCGGGCGCCGCTGCCCATGTGTGTACTCATTGGCGAGAAAGAGTGTTTTTTGCTTGTGTTTTTTGACGTCAAGTTTGTCTGAATACATGTCCATCAAGGCCACATGCTTCCATTTCATCATCGGGGACTTTCCGCTCCGGCTATGCATTTGACGAGGCTGATATTAGAATTGAGACTGCAAACAGAATTGGATCAGTGGCCTGCACTTGGAGCCGTGGAATAGGCCCCAACTGCAGTGGGTGCAAAATATAGGGTGACCATATGTGTCCCAGCACCCCCAGCAGCTAGTCATCTCGGGGACTGTCATTATTCCCTGTAGCCAAAATGATTTTTTTTTTTTTTTTTGCTCTTTTTTTTTTATGCCACAACAGCATCTCATAATATCTAGGCTACATTTCACTTAAACGCCAGAGCTTAACTCTGCATGTAAATAAGACTTTTTTTAATTAATGTGAGAGATCGGTACATAATTCTGTTAGTCCTCCCAGTTTATATTAGCTAAAATGCTAACTAGCCAGCCTTTGTTAGCCGTTTGTAGCCAAATGCGGTAATATCGGGACTCCATTACTTAGCGAAGCAACCCACAGTATTTATCCCATTAATTTAATGCCACGTGTGTTCCAAATGAACAATTATTAACCACGTAATGTATGATTTTGTGTATTATTATTTATTATTCTTCCGCCGTTCTTGACTTCCGCTGTTTCTTCTTCTACGCTGGTGAAATGATCCTGGAGCGGCCTGGAGACGTCTGTGACGTATGCTCCGGTGCGGAAGCTTCCTTTGTCACTGAGTTAGCTTAGCATTGAATAGATCAGTGTCGTCCTAAACTATCTAATTCTAACGTTCAGGGTGTTTGTTTTTTTGGACAATAAATTGACAGCCAAGAAAACATGGATGGAATGCAATCGTTCACTCGCCGTCGGAAAGTTGACTTTAGAGTAGACTATTCTGGTTGACTGGCTATGAGTGGCTAACGGCTAACGCTAGCTAGCGTTAGCTAGCGCTAGCTGCAGCGCTAGCTGCAGGCTATAAACAAATAAAACGTGACCCAACTCTATTGTTGCTCTCTTCTACAAGCTCACAACGCGAGGCGGTTAAGCCTGTAGATTGTGTTTTATTATCAGGTCAAATAATCCTTCTGGCTGAAGTTACACAAACACTGATTATGCTACATTTAGCACAGTTAGCCCTGTTGCACACGTAATAGGTTCACTTCAACCTCGTGTTGAGCAGTTAATCCTATTTGCTACGTACGTCTACAAAAACCTTCATATTTCAAAGATAACGTGCTTACTGAAGTCTCACAGATGTCACAGTATGGTACGCTCAAGCAGAATTACCCGTATCTTTCGTATTGTTTAATAAACTGCATTTTAATCCGATCAGATGCCATTTTCTGTTGTTTTTCAGCCATGCGACCCCATCGGTTGCGAGGTGTACTGCACTTAGATACATTAATACCTTTTTAAGGAAACGACGACCGATCGGATTAAAATGCTCCTCATTAAATAATACGATCATTACGGGACATTCTGCTGGAGCGTACCCTATGGTGACATCTGTGAGCCTTCACTAAGCAATTTATCTTTGTAATCTGACCGTTTGTGTAGACGTATGTAGCAAATTGGTTAAACTGCTTCACGGTTGGCGCACTGTAGCGTCTTTACATTAGCCCAATAATGCTTGAGATGCTGTTGTGGCATTATCTTTTTAGAGAGCAATAACTAAAGTTTAAAACATACATAAACCACTTTAGCCCTATGTTATACCAAGGCTATTTGAAAATAGACGATCTACAAGCTCACAACGCATTGCGGTGCGACGCGTTGTGAGCTTGTAGATCTGCTATTTTCAAACATTTTGTACTTTTACTTTTGGTACTTTAAGTACATTTGGATACCAATACTTTTGTACTTTTACTCAAGTACATTTTTTATTCTGGACTTTTACTTGTAACAGAGTGATTCTACATTGCAGAATTGATACTTTACTTTATTATAAAATGTTGGTACTTTTTCCACCACTGTGTAAACGTTTGTGTTCTCATGCCAATAAAGCTTCTTTGAATTGAAGATTGAATTGAAGATTGCTCCCCATGTGGCGGAGTCAGGTCATTGCAGGTTAGAAATTTATTTAAAACTTGAATATCTCAAAGTACTATTTCAGCATGGCATCATTCTATAAGCCATATCTTCAAAACTGTTGGGTCAATCTCCACAACCAATATATCATTTTGTAGCTATGATCCCCAGCTTTCAAATGAAATGAAAAAATGAAAATGAAAAAAATTGCAATGACTGGCTCCTGGGAGATTGGGACACATATTTTCACACGCCCACACCGGACCCTTAAATGGATGCGTATGCAGAGCTGCCAACCCTCACGCAATGAGCGTGAGACTCACGCAAATGACCCTCTTCTCACGCTCTCACGCCACAACATCGTATTTCTCACGCCGTCATATCACCAGCCGTCACAAAGTGGAAAACTGCGTCAAGTGTCACTGAGACATCCACTTCGGCCGCGATTTGAGCAACAAAGGG
Organism: Nannobrachium achirus; assembly: GCF_963921795.1. Taxonomy (NCBI): domain Eukaryota; kingdom Metazoa; phylum Chordata; class Actinopteri; order Myctophiformes; family Myctophidae; genus Nannobrachium; species Nannobrachium achirus. The sequence continues at coordinate 115,938 of NW_027665012.1, forward strand.
CTTAAAATACTGTATCTGATTCTGAAGTAATGATTAGATGCGTCGCTGTGTGTGCGTGAGCGTCTGGTGTGCGGAACGCAGGCTGCGTGCACGTTCCTGCGCACATCATTCTCTACAGTAAGATCGACAGGCGACAGGAGGATCTACAACATTAATTCAACACGTCCAAAATGCCCATTGCTTACTAGCAGGCAGTTTAAATGAGGAGGGACTTTTGGATGGATGCGTGTGCAAAAAGAACAGATCTTCAAGCAAAAGACGTGTTACTTGCAGCTTAATGTAAATATTTATCCATAATTTTCTCATCCTAGTAAAGCCAAATAAAAGTATCAAACTCCCTGTAAAATGCAACAGAATACAGGAAATAACATCTACTCTTTTAATTTTTTTCTGGGGAGGACCCCAGACCCCCCACCAAAATGATCCACAGTAGGCTATAGGCTATTAACTACGTTTCTGCCTCAAAATTACATATTCATTATTGAGGGTACAATTATAATAATAACCTAAATTATTGTAATATTTGTTGAACATATAGGCCTATATATCATTTTTTTATATTTATTTTGCGGCACCAAAGCCCCCCCCCCCCCCCCCCCCCCCCTCGCAAAAAAAGAAAAATCTCACTCTTAGGTTTTCCTGAAAGTTGGCAGCCCTGCGTATGTTTAGTGACCGTGCGCACTGAAATGAGTATGTTAATGCACGCGCAGTCGCGCACATGCACGTATGCACGAGTCCCGGTCAAAAAATAGCCTAATAATTCGGATGGGGCAATCAGTGACGTTTACGTTTCGATTGGGGCCAGATCACAGCCCATATGGGGATGATCTTGACGTCATTACCAGGACATCATATGGACTTTTTTGTTTGACACGATTTATGTTTTGGTTGAAATCAGGTGATATTCTAGGCCAGATAAATATCATAACCAGTCAGATATGTCCCAGAATATAACCTTATATGCTCATATTTCAACTAACATTACAAACAATAACAATAATCCTGTCCAACTAAAAAGTACATATGACGTCATCAAGATCATCCCCATATGGACTGTGATCTGGCTCCAATTGAGACGTCACTGCCCTGACGTGCTTGCTGGGATATTAATGTGGGGGTCCTTGACCTTAAAAAAGACTTGACAACAACTGCATGCCGCCGTAGGAGCGCCTTTAAAAGTTGCCAGTTTAATAGTTTGATTCAAATAATCTGTTGTGCAGGCAGTGCACTGTGATAATGTTTTCACAGGCTCCAGAGAAAAAAATCTGCATAGCCCCAATTAGAATGCCTGTTATTGGGCTGGCTTCCAGCGAACGAAACACATTCTAAGTTGGCTTCTGGACGCATTTTAAACCCAGGGACTCGATCTGTCCTTAGGGACATGTGCTCTATCGCGCAGGAAAAAAAAGCTTTATTTCTTTTGGTACATTTATTCTGACACTGGTACATAGAGAGTGATTTATACATATTAGCATTATCTGGCAGAGGGAGATATAACATATATCATACATCACAGCATATATAGTGTTGATTTGTAGTTAAGTGTGTGGGGGAGGGGGGCGGGGGGGGGGGGGGGGGGGGGGGGGGGGTGGGGGGGGGGGGGGCTGCTCTAAGCTGCTTGCTGACCTTGGAAGCTCATTCTGCCATTTCCTCTCAGAACGTGTCAATCAACGTCTCAGACATGGTGAGGGCTTGGGGGGTAGGGGGGCGTCTGTTCCTAGTTGGTTCAACATGCCAATGGGCTGTAGACACACTGAGACTGACCTATGTCCCCATGTCGCTGCGTCTCCTGTCTCGGTCTCACTCTCTCGCGCAGTGTGTGCGTTTGTGTCTGTTTGTGTGGTTGTAGCCTATGTGGTTGTTCACTGTCTATTATTATCTTTGTGGGGACCAAGTAAGTCCTCGTGAGCAAGCATGTGCACACATAGACATCAAAGGGGGCTTGAGCCCCTGCCCTTTTATCCGCCTGTAAAAAAGTGGCCGGACCATGAATGCAGTTTTTACTATGGTGAAAGAAATGTAAAATGCCCCCTCTTTCCATGCCATACCTGAAGGCAGCATTCAAGAGAATTGCCTCGTCTCCTGAACTTGAACGCAGCATCTTATGTTGAAAGAATTGCCCTCTCTGTGTAGAAATCCATGCTGTTCAAGACATCTCCAGTCTCTTTAGGGCATCTAGATGGCATCTCTTGATGTCTGTGTGCACCAGCCTGTCCATCACAGTGGCTCAGTGATAGATTCAAGACCTATTATGGCAGTGATTCTCAACCTGTCGGTCAGGACCCCCATGGGGGTCCCCAAATAATTTTGGGGGGGTCCCCAGATGATTAGCTTAATGTGAAACATTGTTTTGTCACTCAACAGTAAACAAACCAACATAAAGTTAGGGTATCTGTACATTTCTAAAGTGACAATTTAAGGACTTTTTAATACCTCTAAAATGACAAATTAATCATTGCCCAAATTGTCAAATATTAGAGGCAGAAAGTGTGAAAATAGCCGATCTACATGCCCACAACGCCTCGCAGCGCGAGGCGTTGTGAGCATGTAGATCTGCTATTTTCACAATAGATCCGTTTCATACAAAATGTAATGCCTCAACTCCCCAGTCCCCAGTTAAAATATCATTGTTTCGGGGGTCGCGGCCCGAAAATATTGAGAACCACTGCATTATGGGCTGGCCAAAATAAAAGTTCCACTTCAAGATGGCGGTTTGTGCCCAGTCACCGCTGTCGTGGCGCGGGGCCAGGTCTCCACTGAGCCGTGGCTATCTGTCCATTGTCCCGCGTCCCCTTCTCCCTCCAGAGGCCAGATGTGGTCCCAGCTGGACCTGACCTGCCCGCTGGCCCCTAACCGCCACCGTGTGACACGCACTGGACTGATATGCCAGGTCCCCTGCCACCCTTCACCCTGGCACGTGTGTGTGTGTGTGTGTGTGTGTGTGTGTGTGTGTGTGTGTGTGTGCGGGTGCGCGTGTGCGCGTGTGCGCGTGTGCGTGTGCGTGTGCGTGTGTGTGTGTGTGTGTGTGCGTGCACGCGCATGCGCTCATACAAGCATACACACGAACACAAACACACAGATTCATTACTGTCAGACAAAAAAAAATCATTTTTAACCCAGAGCCTAGCAAATAGCAGATCTACAAGCTCACAACGTGTTGCACTGCAACGCGTTGTGAGATGTGTAGATCGGATATTTTTCATTCATTTTCTCTTGTGAGGACCCAGGACACTATACTTGTGGGGACACGCACGCTTGCACGCACATAAACACACACACACACACACGCACGCACGCACGCACGCACGCACGCACGCACGCACACACGCACGCACACACACGCAGGTTGACTGCTGTGGTCATTTCTCCTGCAGCAGTCAGCCTCCAGAAGGGCTATATGTCATCCAGGCCAGCTAGTGTCTCCCCCTCTCTCTCTCTCTGTGAGATGGCACTGCCTATATCCTCCATCAGTATGTTTGGTTTTATTTAGAAATGACTATACCCAGTTTGATTCTGGACAAAGTACACGTTACTTTATTTTTGTGTACAGTGACGTATACCCTTTTTACCTTTCAAAAAAAAAAAAAAAAAAAAAAACGCTTTCTGTGCTGTTGAGAAAGCTTTAACCCTGCAAGGCCCAGCGTTGCTTTTTGGCAACATTTTTAAATCATTTTTTAAAAAATGTTATAATTAGTTTTCCTGTTCTTTTTTCACATTAACATCACCATTAAATCCTATTGTTTAGTATTACAATGCCATTGGCGACGATATTTGCATATAAATACCCCCCACAGAGACTGACATTCACACCTCCCAGAGAAGTTGAAATTAGAGCATGATTTATGATTTATGATTTATGGCTATAAAACCTTACAAATACATTATTCATTTTTAAAAATTACATTTTCCTGTGATAGGATTGCTACAACACCATCTGATTTAAAAAAAAAAAAAAAAAAATTGGCCGGTAGAAATTAATTCGGGTCTTGCAGGGTTAAATGCAATATTTTCACTGCCTATGATACTGTATTGAAAGAGTACCTGTTTGGACCTCGACATCCGTATGTCCATGCATTTCTCAGCACCATATAGAGTCGGATGCTTTCAGGCCATAAAGAAAGAGACCTTGGCGGACGTCGGAATGCAGGATATCCTCATGGGCTTGTTTGACAGAACTGTCATCAGTGTCGCGGTCAGTTGTGTGAGCTTTTAGATCTGCTGTATTTGGCGAATGTCCCCACCAGAATAGGGGTTCCTATCGCTTTGTGTGATAGGGGGTCCCCGGTAGTAACTCTGAGGACGCCCCGGGGATCCCTGTAGAAGACCCACACATTAGAGGATGCTTGTTTTGTGACTGTAAATATGACTAGGAGGAGATGCAGTAGTGATGCAGTAGATGCAGGCATGTGTACACATATTGTAGACATCAAAGGGGGCTTTTATCCATCTGTAAAAAGTGCCCTCTCCAGACCATGAATGCAGTTTTCACTATGGTGAAAAAAAAAAAAATGAAAATTCCCTCTTCCCATGCCATACCTGAAGGCGGCGTTCAAGAGAATTGCCTTCTCCAAACTCT
>NW_027665012.1:120713-163213 GCF_963921795.1 Nannobrachium achirus
GATGATCTTGACGTCATTACCAGGACATCATATGGACTTTTTTGTTTGACACGATTTATGTTGGTTGAAATCAGGTGATAGTCTAGGCCAGATAAATATCATAACCAGTCAGATATGTCCCAGAATATAACCTTACATGCTCATATTTCAACTAACATTACAAACAATAACAATAATCCTGTCCAACTAAAAAGTCCATATGACGTCATCAAGATCATCCTGAGACGTCACTGATTGGTCCAGGCCCTGACGTGCTTGCTGGGATATTAACACATCTGGTGCCAACCCCGAGTTTCCCGAGTTTGTATTGGTACCAATGCTGTGCCAACCCCGAGTTTCCCGAGTTTGGGCCGTTTTTGAAAAAACATATTTTTTTTTTTTCAAAAATCTTTTTTTCAAAAAAAAATTTTGGACCTCCAGAAATGTATTAGGCATGATCACGATCGCGAAATTGCATGTTTAACCCCCATACCAACCCATTCTTTCAAACATGGCAGCCATGTTTGTTTACATCTGAAGAAAACATAATGGCCCATAAATCATGAATGCCTGAACAGATTTTCAAGCGGATTTTTTTGTTTGAAAGCTGTGAACAGTGTGCACACACGTGGTGCATCAGCTAGGCATGGGCGTGCACTTTTTACACAATTGCGCAATTACATGGAAGTCTATGGTAACAATGGCAACGTGAGACATTGAATAGAAAAAATCATAGCAACATAAGTGTTAATGTGGGGGTCCTTGACCTTAAAAAAGGCTTGACAACAACTGCATGCCGCTGTAGGAGCGCCTTTAAAAGTTGCCAGTTTAATAGTTTGATTCAAATAATCTGGTGTGCAGGCAGTGCACTGTGATAATGTTTTCACAGGCTCCAGAGAAAAAATCTGCATAGCCCCAATTAGAATGCCTGTTATTGGGCTGGCTTCCAGCGAACGAAACACATTCTAAGTTGGCTTCTGGACGCATTTTCAACCCAGGGACTCGATCTGTCCTTGGGGACATGTGCTCTATCGCGCGCTGCGAAAAAAAAAAGCTTTATTTCTTTTGGTACATTTATTCTGACACTGGTACATAGAGAGTGATTTATACATATTAGCATTATCTGGCAGAGGGAGATATAACATATATCATACATCACAGCATATATAGTGTTGATTTGTAGTTAAGTGTGTGGGGGAGGGGGGCGGCGGGGGGGGGGGGGGGCTGCTCTAAGCTGCTTGCTGACCTTGGAAGCTCATTTCTGCCATTTCCTCTCAGAACGTGTCAATCAACGTCTCAGACATGGTGAGGGGCTGGAGGGTGAGGGGGGGGGGGGCGTCTGTTCCTGGTTGGTTCAACATGCCAATGGGCTGTAGACACACTGAGACTGACCTATGTCCCCATGTCGCTGCGTCTCCTGTCTCGGTCTCACTCTCTCGCGCAGTGTGTGCGTTTGTGTCTGTTTGTGTGGTTGTAGCCTATGTGGTTGTTCACTGTCTATTATTATCTTTGTGGGGACCAAGTAAGTCCTCGTGAGCAAGCATGTGCACACATAGACATCAAAGGGGGCTTGAGCCCCTGCCCTTTTATCCGCCTGTAAAAAAGTGGCCAGACCATGAATGCAGTTTTTACTATGGTGAAAGAAATGTAAAATGCCCCCTCTTTCCATGCCATACCTGAAGGCAGCATTCAAGAGAATTGCCTCGTCTCCTGAACTTGAACGCAGCATCTTATGTTGAAAGAATTGCCCTCTCTGTGTAGAAATCGATGCTGTTACGCGACATCTCCAGTCTCTTTAGGGCATCTAGATGGAATCTCTTGATGTCTATGTGTGCACCCGCCTGTCCATCACAGTGGCTCAGTGACAGACTCAAGACCTATTATGGCAGTGGTTCTCAACCTGTGGGTCGGGTCTCCCATGGGCGTCCCCAAATATTTTGGGGGGTTCCCAGATGATTAGCTTAATGTGGACATTGTTTTCTCACTCAACAGTAAACAAACCAACATAAAGTTACATATACATTTCTAAAGTGACAATTTAAGGACTTTTTAATACCTCTAAAATGACAAATTAATCATTGCCCAAATTGTCAGATATTAGAGGCAGAAAGTGTAGCAGATCTACATGCCCACAACGCCTCGCACTGCGAGGCGTTGTGAGCATGTAGATCGTTTCAACCGTTTTTTTATACAAAATGTAATGCCTCAACTCACCAGTCCCCAGTTAAAATATCATTGTTTCGGGGGTCGCGGCCCGAAAATATTGAGAACCACTGTGTTATGGCCCGGGCCAAAATAAAAGTTCCACTTCAAGATGGCGGTTTGTGCCCAGTCACCGCCGTCGTGGCGCGGGGCCAGGTCTCCTCTGAGCCGTGGCTCTCTGTCCATTGTCCCGCGTCCCCTTCTCCAGGTCCCAGCTGGACCTGACCTGCCCGTTGGCCCCTGACCGCCACCGTGTGACATGCACTGGACTGATATGCCAGGTCCCCTGCCACCCATCACCCTGGCACGTGTGTGTGTGTGTGTGTGTGTGTGTGTGTGTGTGTGTGTGTGTGTGTGTGTGTGTGTGTGTGTGTGTGTGTGTGTGCGTGCGTGCGTGCGTGCGTGCGTGCGTGCGTGCGTGCGTGCGTGCGTGCGTGCGTGCGTGCGTGCGTGCGTGCGTGCGTGCGTGCGTGCGTGCGTGCGTGTGTGCGCGCGCACACACACTCATACAAGCATAAACACAAACACAAACAGATTCATTACTTTCAAACAAAAAAACATTTTTTGACCCAGAGCCGAGCAAATAGCAGATCTACAAGCTCACAACGTGTTGCACTGCAACGCGTTGTGAGATGTGTAGATCGGCTATTTTTCATTCATTTTCTCCTGTGAGGACCCAGGACACTATACTTGTGGGGACACGCACGCATGCATGCACATAAACACACACGCACGCACGCACGCACGCACGCACGCACGCACGCACGCACGCACGCACGCACGCACGCACGCACGCACGCACGCACGCACGCACGCACGCACACACACACACACACACACACACACACACACACACACACACACACACACACACACACACACACACACACGCAGGTTGACTGCTGTGGTCATTTCTCCTGCAGCAGTCAGCCTCCAGAAGGGCTATATGTCATCCAGGCCAGCTCGTGTCTCCCCCTCTCGCTCTCTGTGAGATGGCACTGCCTATATCCTCCATCAGTATGTTTGGTTTCATTTAGAAAAGACTATACCCAGTTTGATTCTGGACAAAGTACACGTTACTTTCTTTTTGTGTACAGTGACGTATACCCTTTTTACCTTTCAAAAAAAAAGAAAAAGAAACGCTTTCTGTGATGTTGAGAAAGCTTTAACCCTGCAAGGCCCAGCATTGCTTTTTGGCAACATTTTTTAAATCATTTTTTAAAAAATGTTATAATTAGTTGTCCTGTCCTTTTTTCACATTAACATCAGCATTAAATCCTATTGTTTAGTATTACAATGCCATTGGCGACGATATTTGCATATAAATACCCCCCACAGAGACTGACATTCACACCTCCCAGAGAAGTTGAAATTAGAGCATGATTTATGATTTATGGCTATAAAACCTTACAAAAACATTATTAATTTTTAAAAATTACATTTTCCTGTGATTAACTGCTACAACACCATCTAATTTAAAAAAAAAAAAAAAAAATGGCCGGTAGAAATTAATTCGGGTCTTGCAGGGTTAAATGCAATATTTTCACTACCTATGATACTGTATTGAAAGAGTACCTGTTTTGGACCTCGACATCCGTATGTCCATGTATTTCTCAGCACCATAGAGTCGGATGCTTTCAGGCCATAAAGAAAGAGACCTTGGCGGAAGTCGGAATGCAGGATATCCTCATGGGCTTGGTTGACAGAACTGTCATCAGTGTCACAGTCAGTTGTGTGAGCTTTTAGATCTGCTGTATTTGGCGAATGTCCCCACCAGAATAGGGGTTCCTATCGCTTTGTGTGATAGGGGGTCCCCGGTAGTAACTCTGAGGACCACCCGGGGATCCAGGACCCCCTGTAGAAGACCCACACATTAGAGGATGCTTGTTTTGTGACTGTGAATATGACTAGGAGGAGATGCAGTGATGCAGTTGATGCAGGCATGTGTACACATATTGTAGACATCAAGGGGGGCTTTTATCCATCTGTAAAAAGTGCCCTCTCCAGACCATGAATGCAGTTTTCACTATGGTGAAAAAAAGAAATGAAAATTCCCTCTTTCCATGCCATACCTGAAGGCGGCGTTCAAGAGAATTGCCTTCTCCAAATTCTCCTGAACTTGAATGTAGCATCTTATGTTGAACGAATTGTCCTCTAGAAATCCATGCTGTTACGCCACATCTCTGGTATTCACTTGCTTATGCTTATAGTTCAGTGTGGTATCAAGCACTGAAAATAGCCGACCTCCAAGCTCACAACGCGTCACGCTATTTTCAATATTTCCACCAAAAGGCCCTTTTAGAAATGTCAGCCCCTGCCTCTCTAACATTCTCTGCACGTCCCTGAGTAGAGGTAGAAATGACCTAAAACTGTGGCCAGTGTGTTCCAACATTTCACACCAAGACGAATCCACAAGCATCGCAATTGTGAGCTTGTAGATCGGCTATTTTCAGCATGCAACAGCATATTTGGCAACGTTTATAATAAACACCATCTCTAACTTATACTATCTAACTGCAACATACTCTACTGTCTGGCAAGGCTGGAAGATAGTTTTCCTTTCTTATAGTGAGGTCTGCAAACTTTTCTTTTCCTTTCCTACGTTGGTTAATATCAAAGAAAAAAAGGACACATTCCTTCCACGCGCACATCAAACTCAGAATTTGCATAAATATTCTCAAACTAAATCAAGTTTATTATTATACGACCAGATGAAATCTGATTCACTCTCACGGATAGAAAGGGGGGGGGGGGGGGGGGTCGTTGGGTTGGTTCATCAACTGATATCTGATATTTATTTACATGTTTGTTCGCGCTCAACCAAGACTTATTAAGTTCTGTCTCTCTGTCTCAGAGAGAGAGAGAGAGAGAGAGAGAGAGGAGGGGGGGAGAGAGAGAGAGAGAGAGACCAGGGACGTGCAGAGAATGTTAGAGAGGCAGGTGCTGAAAATTCTAAAAGGGCCTTTTGGTGAAAATATTGAAAATAGCTGACCTCCAAGCTCACAACGCCTCACAACGCGACGCGTCGTAAGCTTGGAGTTCGGCTATTTTCAGTACTTGATATCACACTAAACTAAGCATAAAAAAGGCAATTCTGGAGATGTGGTGTAACGGCATGGATTTCTACACAGAGAGGGCAATTATTTCAATATAAGATGATGCATTTAGTTCAGGAGAGTTTGGACAAGGCAATTCTCTTGATCTGCTGCCTTCAGGTATGGCATGGAAAGAGGGGCATTTGCATTTCTTTCACCATGGTAAAAAAACTGCATTAATGGTCTGGAGAGGGCACTTTTTAGGATAAAAGGGTAGGGGCTCAAGCCCCCTTTGATGTCTACGTGTGCACATGCCTGGAGGTTATGCGTGTTGTGCTCCTTCTTCCATTCCATCTTTTTCTTCCTTCTCTCTCTCTCTCTCTCTCTCTCTCTCTCTCTCTCTCTCTCTCTCTCTCTCTCTGCGGTGGCTGCACACAATAGCGCCCCTCCCGCCCGCTCGCCCGCCCCGCTCCGCTCCCACCCGCCCGCCCCTGGTCCTGCCAATCCCAGAATGCCTGGCGGTGGGTCTGGCAATAATTCAGGGCAGGACTAAACAGCTGGCTGTGTGACAGGAGAGCTGCCAAGGGCTGGCAACAAGCGGCTGAGCGAGAGAGAGAGAGAGAGAGAGAGAGAGAGAGAGAGAGAGAGAGAGAGAGAGAGAGAGAGAGAGAGAGAGAGAGAGAGAGGCAGCAGGCTGCTAACCCTTTCACATTTTTAATTAGACCCACACACCCATGTCTTTGAGCCGTCGTAAATATACCGATGACACGCCGAGCATCATTTGTTCAGAAATATTTGCTTACAAAATACTTTCTGGGGGCCTCGAAAGTTGCTGCTTTTTTTTTTTTCTTTTTTTTTTTGCAAGCGTCAGAAAGCTTGCAGAAATGTCTTCCAGGGTGAGGGAGAAACAGTGTGAGGGAGATAAACAACGGCGGAGTCGTGGGGAGACTGTTTTTTTCTTTTTTTGGGGACGGGGGGGGACGCATTGGAAGTGACAAGACTTTTGTTGAAAGTCGTCAAAAGCGATGGTCAGCAGTGCTGGTACTATCTCGCTCTCAAGGCAGAAATCTCCATATTTCAACTTTTTGTGTTTTTTTGTAAATTAACGCCCCTTCTTGATGGGGAAATCTCGCTCTTTCGATGTGTCATTATTTCAACAACTAGTGTCAGCAGGTTAGCTACTCAGCCGCGTGACGCGTCACGGTTACTGAGGTTTGGGATAGGTTTAGGCATAGAGGTTAACATTCACCTGCGTTGAAAGAATGAACCGTCGAACAGATCATGCTATGTCGCAATATCGACACGCTCCCTTCTTGATCACACCGCAGCGCCGTAAAAGCATCAAAAGTAGCATAGCTGCATGCTCAAAGCTTGTCGATCTGCTTTTTCTGAATTTGAATGCTGAAAAGTAACAGTTTTTCTACATATGAGGTTTCCATCCGACAGAGTATCGGCAATGACTGTTAAGTTGTGAAGAAATCCTCTGATCCTACGGTGCAAACCTCATCCATTTCATAGAACTCATTTGGAATTCGATCGGCTGCCGAGTTAAACCGCCGCACTTTTCCACGCGGCAATGAACGAAACCGTCGAAAATAAAAGGTACAATTGCAGGTTTACCTAAAATACCGTTGTTTTGATGAGAGACCATAATAGGCTACGGTAGTGTGCTTAAATTGTTGCCCTACGTCCTCTATTTCTACACAAAATGTTCAAACGCATTGTTTTGGGCCATCGGTCGAACGTTCCAAAATCGGTTATGTTTCCCTTTAGCTCTTATAGATTACGGGTCCAGTTGGACCCTTTCGGGTCCATTTGGTTGGTACGTTTGCACACTTGCTGAGCTACCAGTGGTTTAGCTGTGTTTACTCACGCCACTGTTCGGATTATGAAACGACCCAAAGGCACAAGAGGGGGGAAAAAGAAGAATCATTCACTCCACATTAAAAAAGGCCCGACGTGCAAGTCGGTATCGCATATCGGCACATCCCCTCGCGGGGGAGATCAGCGGATAATCTCAGGTCAAGGTGTCAGGAGAAAGAAAAAAAGAAAGCCCCCCTATCTAGTGGCGCCCTGGGGCCCCTGGCTAGCTGGCACGGCGGGAGACAGCTAGCGTAAGGGTGGCACAGCATGTCGAGGGAGGCCCCGCAAACAATAGGAAGAGTGTGTTTACCCGAGCGAGGGCACCATGTGCAACGGGGATTACTGCAGCATTATGACTGCTAGACGCCTCGCCATCTGGACGGGCAGGAGAGGGAGGAGAGAAAAGAGGGGAACAATATAATGAGTTTGCAGGAGGAGGGGGGGGAGAGAAAAAAAGAAACGAGGATGGATGATGAAAAAGAAAAAGGACAAACGGATGGATGCTTTTTTGTGTGTCTGTGACAGACCGAGATGGGGAGAGGTGAGGAGGAGCTATGCGTTTATAGCGTAATTGGGAGGAGTGTTTGTACAGTGGCGTTTAAAGTGGATTTCTGCTAAATGATGTTATGTTACCTATAGTCAGGTGTCCTCAAAACTGGAAATGCGAAGGGTATTACCCGTCAATCAATTATTTTATTTGAGGAATTACAGTAAATATAGCTTTGGCCCGGAGGCATTATATTTCGTGGTTGTCTGTCCATCTATCCGTCTGTGTCCGTCGGTGTCCGTCCGTCTGTCTCAACCTTGTGAGCGTGATATCTCAAGAAAGACACAATCGTCCGGTTGGACACAAGGATGTGCTTAGAAATAGTCAAGGTCAAGGCCACTGTGACCCCACACAGCATGTTCAATAAAGTACTCTTCAGTCACTATACAGAATACTATACTAGTAAGACGCCTCAGGGTGCCAAGCAACCTCGCCCTAAAGGTTAGGGCAAGGTCGCGCCATGTCTTGGCCGTCTGTCCAGTGATGTATATCCGACCTGTTTCCCATATATGGAGATCCATGTACTGTATATTATGGAGATATGCTGTGAGACCCCAAACATGCTTACTCAGTTAATCCTATGATGTCTATCACATCTGACATCATACATACAATCCCTTATATGCCCATATGTACATGGAGATCCCTGTCTGAACCAGCCACACAGATATGGGCTGTCTTCTTCCATATATGGGCATTCCCAAATGAAGTCCTGTTAGATATGGGCTTAATATTGATGACATCAGGGATCTCCATATATGGGCATCTGTTAGAGTGGTTCCCAAGACATCACAAGATACAATACATTTTATGCCCATACATGGAGATCACTGTCTGAACCAGCCACACCACTGTGATGTCATCTGTTTATGCCCATATACAGTATGGAGATCCCTGCTCTGAGTATCTGACTGTGATGTCACAGTGATGTGTCGGGGGAACCACAGTATCAGGCGTGACATACAAGCTGCAGCATCACTTGGAGGCAACACACATAGTCACAAAACAAACAAACCTGTGGAATACTTCCAAGCTGGTCACAAGTCCCCCAACAGTCCACAGACATGGAGGAGACTATCTATAGTAGCTTGGTGAGCTATAGCTTTGAAAGACTCAAGTTGCATGGACGGCTGTTATGAAAAATAATGTATGTGCAACAAAATGTTATGCAATGTTGTTGGGGATCTCTGCTTCTTCTCTCCCTCTCTCAGCTAAGGGGTCCTTGACCTGAAAAAAAATAAAATGGACCCCTGGTATAGGGCAGTGGTTCTCAACCTTTTCAGGCCACAACCCCATTTTAGCTGGGGACCCCCCCACCCTGACAAGCACTAAGAGTTGAGGAATTACATTTTGTATAACACGGTTCTATTATGAAAATAGCAGACATATTTGCTATTTTCACAGTTTTCACAATGTCTGCCTCTAACATTTGACCATTTGGCCAATGTTTCCTTAGTCATTTTAGAGGTATTAAAAACACCTTAAACGTCACTTTAGAAATGTGCAGATACCCTTAAACTTTACATTGGTTTGTTTACTGTTGAGTGAGAAAACAATGTTTCACATTAAGTTAATCATCTACTTTTTAGGGACCCCACAGGTTGAGAACCACTGGTATAGGGTATCCTCACTATCCTGTATGTATAGTAGGCCATACAGAAGGTACTGTAGGTGGGTACCATAGCCAGACCAAGGCGTGTACCGTGGAGCTTGGCCCGGCGCTGTTGCTCCCTTGTTGCACGGATCACCTGCAGTGAACATCCAGAGTATATAGGCTGTAATACCTCTGGACTGAGCACGATAAGGCCTGAGAAAAACTTTGCTTGTTCTCAGGGGGGTCCAGGTGCGCTTATCTGCGCTTGTGCACTCAGAACATGAAACCAATCCCCCCGCCCTTCGGCTCTCTGATCGCCACACACACACACGCACGCACGCACGCACACGCACACGCGCGCACGCACGCACGCACGCACGCACGCACGCACGCACGCACGCACACACGCACACACGCACACACGCACACACACACACTATATATATACATCACTGGGGACATTGCATAGACTTACCCTTACCCTAACCTCTATCCCTAAACGTAACCCCTAACCTTAACGCTAACCTTAACCACAACCGTTGTGGGGACCTACTATCTTGTCCCCACACTGTGAACATGCGTTTAGTCCCCATAAGTATAGCAAGACAAACTCACTCACACACACACACACACACACTCACACACACACACACACACACACACACACACACACACACACACACACACACACACACACACACACACACACACACACACACACACACGCAGAGAGTTTTTCCTCTCGCTTGCCTTTCCTATACGTAGCTCAAAGTTTGTGTGTGTGTGTATTGGGTGTTTGTGTATAATTTATTACTTTTGCAAAGCGTGCCGTACTGTATCTAGGCCCCCGAACGCCCCGTATCTGGTGGAGCACTTCTGATGTACGCTCCCCCCTCCCCCTCCACCACCTTCCCGCTCTTTTCCCCCGTCGTCACTGACACCCCCCCCCCCCCCCCCCCCAACTCTGTTTAACTGCACTTATTTATTTATAACGGGGGAGGAAAAAGAGGAGACTTTGTGTTTTGTCGATAAAAGGACGAAAGGCAAGACATACCGTCGACGACAAAGCTGCACAACAAAGATGGCCACTCCTCTCCTCACTCCAGACATTCTACCTTCTTCCTCTCCTAGCGTCTTTGTGTCCCCTATAAGAGCAAAGTGTTTGTTTGTTTGTTTGTTCTCCTCTTTTGTTTTGTTCTGGAGATCCCCCCCCCCAGCCCCCTGTTTTTGTTTCCCCTGACTTGGAGGCTTGTGGGCCAACAACAGCTCATAATCATTTCAAAAGGTCCTTTAAATATATTATAAGAGTTCTGCATCTCCATAAACAACGTGTCAGGGGGGGACGTCAACATGCGGCTCCACACGCACACAGGGGCACACACACACACACACACACACACACACACACACACACACACACACACACACACACACACACACACACACACACACGTGCATATACACACGCGCGCGCAAATGCACGGACACGACACATGCACACAAAGATACACGCGGAGATACGTATAGACACCATAGCACTTGTACTTCTGTTTTCACAATCTGTTGTTCTAGGAAGTTCTGGAAGTGAATGTTTGGAGCTGCACTGCAGGGGAGGACTGTGCGCGTGCGTGCGCAACGCGGCACGAAGCGACGTGTTTTGCGCTTGTAGATCTGCTATTTTTGCTAGTTTGGGTTCTGGGCAAATGTCCACTCTATCTTTTGGATCTTGTGGGAGCTACTGTCTCCTTACATACGGTGGCATTTTCTTTGTGCAATTCATTTGTCTGTCGTTTTGGTCAGTAGCAAAGCTACTGTAGATTCACACAGATCTGACACCGAAGTGAACTTTTTATTCAGAAAAAAAGATCTTTAGGAGTTTCCGCAACAAGGAATGGAGGTATCAACCTGTACGAATGAGGCATCGACTACATGAATAGCTTTGATGCTAAACATTTGCCTGCATCATGCCGTGCCGTTTATTTGACCCGATCCCCCCGTGTGTAAACACTTAAAACAGACGGATCTAACCAAATCACATATACGGCTAAAACGAAATCCTCGTGTGTAAGAAAATTATGAAA
This sequence comes from Nannobrachium achirus, assembly GCF_963921795.1. Taxonomy (NCBI): domain Eukaryota; kingdom Metazoa; phylum Chordata; class Actinopteri; order Myctophiformes; family Myctophidae; genus Nannobrachium; species Nannobrachium achirus. The sequence goes on from NW_027665012.1 coordinate 132,015, forward strand.
ATAGGCGTGTGTGTGTGTGTGTGTGTGTGTGTGTGTGTGTGTGTGTGTGTGTGTGTGTGTGTGTGTGTGTGTGTGTGTGTGTGTGTGTGTGTGTAAATATTTCAAATTCACAATGGAGATCTTTTTTATTTAGTTGCAACAACTGCCCCAATAACAGTGTTCCAGATAAATAAGCCATCCATCGCATAAGGAGAGGGGTGTGATTGCTCCAGCATGGCTGCTAAGGGTCTCACCCCTCCGTCTAAATGTTATGCTTAGCGCTAACCAACATTTCAGAGCTCACTTGCAGCGTCTGTGTGTAAACACGTTGGAGATAAAGCTGTAGAGCCCCTCACCCCCACTCCCACCCCCCCCCCCCCCCCCCCCACACACACACACGCACGTGCACATCCCCGAACGATGGCGTTTTGGTGGAAATTGAGAATCTTACCCCTGGCACTGACTCTCTCCATAAATCTTTTAGCATGTGCCTCTTGGCTAAATGACTTTGTACTGACAAAACTTTAACCTCGATCCCCGCCCTGCGAGCTGTGAGAGGGTGTGTGTGCGTGCCTACGCGTGTGTGTGTGTGTTGGGGGGCTGATATGGGATAGATGGAGCATAACGGCATCCAAAAACAAACGGGAGAGAATTTCAACTAAGGGGCCTGGAAGAAGTTTTTGTTTTGGGGGGTTTGGGGTTTGGGGTTTGGGTCATGTTTTTGGGGTTGGGGTTATGTTGTGTGGGAGCGTGTCGATATTGCGACATAGCATCCGTTAACCTGGTGAAAAGTTAACCTGCCGACTTGGGTGAATGTTAACCTCTATGCCTAAACCTAACCCAAACCTAAACTGCCGACGGTCATAGTCCAAAGAATGACTGGTCGAAAGAGCGAGATTTCCCCATGTTGTGTTACATGCTAAACATACAGCGCCATTAGAAAAGAAATGTAAAGATGACGCCTATACTAGTGGCATAATTGTAGGCTATAAGGTGACTTAATGACTCTACCGGATTCCCACGGTTGTTTAGATAGATGTTTACCCGGTATCCTAGATACTTTGTGGCACTTAATTGTTCTTGCTTTGCATTTTGCTTATGTGATCATTTTAGCCTGCTGTGTGTTCGCTATAGGGTTCGTGGCATTTACTCTGATCTTTCACTTAAGTCTCTTTGGATGACAGCGTCTGATAAACGCCTGAATTGTAAATTGTCACCGGCTGCACTGTATCATACGGTATATTATATATTTTCTTTTAGTGACAAAGGTGCTACAGTAATAGGCTATACTCCATTTCAGAGACAGTAGAAAAGTCTGATAATTTGATGTGCTACACGCGTGCACAATGCTTTGGTTATATATATATATGTCACGGTTTGTTAGAGAAACAGGACGGTCGAGAAACGGAGCACTTGTGGTGCCGCACGGGGCGGAACAAGCGGTCGCCCACAACAACGTCCTCCAGGCGGAGCCACTCGATTGTCCACGACATTGCAAGCGGCGCGAAGGCCAGCGGACCTTGGTCCTGCTCTTCGCCCCCGAGCGCCGCAGGCGCGAGTGGCGGCGAAGAGCGGGCCAGGGCCGCGCGGCCGGCGGAGCGCCGCGCGAGTTACGAAGCCGTGGTGAATGCACGGCCTGGGCAGGCCCACGATAAACGCTCATAGTAAGCTAATGGCTAAGCTAATGGCTAAACTAATGGCTAAACACCGCCCAGCTAGGCTAGTAAATAAAGAAAGAGAGTCGCAAACGAGTGACGTCAGCGCCTGCACTAGTGAATGGCTGTCTATGGGCTGTCGTCGCCATCTGGTGGTGATTAGTGTGTGGTGAACACAAAACAAGCGCTCTTACAATGAACGTCCTGAGTTACCTAAACATACTGTAACATATATATATATATATATATATATATATATATATATATATATATATATACAGTACTTATTTAACTCTTCTATACCTAAACATTTGTGATGTGACTCTGAAGTTAAACGAGACCAGCTCAACTGAAGATGTTCAGGTGCCGAGAGCCCCTGTCTTGGATCGTCTGAGGTCTGAGGAAGATTCGCGTTCCTCATCCTCAGGCGGCATTTCTCTGGATGTTCTTCACGTTGGTGTTTGCTGGAGGACACATAGCTTCTTTCGGAAACCTCTCCCTCCGCTATACAGCTCCGAGATGAGGTTCCGAGACGGGTATGGGACCTTTACCTTTTGGATACGATGTTGAAGGGAAGAATGGTCAAAAACCTAGTGGACCAACGCCGGAAAAAACCTCATATGGGCTTGTAATTAGCAGGAACCTCATCTTGGACGGTATAGCGGAGTGAGAGGTTCCAAAAGGAGCAAGAGGATACCATATGACACCACGTGTTGTCCGTCTGCGTCCGATGGTTTTGTCTGTCGGAGGAGCACAATACCATCTTCATTTTTCTTTAAATTTTTTTTTTTTTTTTTAGTCCAATCAATTTCGATCCATTCAATTCCGTACTCGACAAGGGGCCGAGACCTGAACGCAGCTCGAATTTGTAATGACGTCAATCAGCCAAGACGAAAGCACGCGGCACCCATGCTCTAGCACAAAGCACAACGCAATCGCCACACACACACACACACACACACACATACACACACACTCGGAAGACACTGTAACATGAAGAGATACATGGATAGCCATACGCATACAAGAACGCACGCATGTGCGCACACACACGTACGCATGCACACACAGGCCCACACACACACACACACACACACACACACACACACACACACACACACACACACATGCACGTCCTCACCCTGTGAACATTTGACATTCCTCTTTTTGCATTTCTGCCGTGATTGCCGGTAACGTGTTCCAGACATCTCTCTATTTTTTTTTTGCGTATTTCATTTCTTTATGCTTTTATTGTGTCATCCTGTTGTGCTGCGCTTGTCATAAAAGAAGAATAAAGAAAAGAGGTGGGGGTGGGCTGAGTTTGAGACACCTCACCCCATCTTTAATCCTGTCTAAGGCAATGAAGAAAGCACATGTGAGCTGTGTGATTCATCGGCGGGATTCAAAGGGATCGCTCTAAACAAAAGGGGGGGAAGCTGTCACAACCGTGCCCCCATCATCCTGACGGGCGGCCTGGCGGACGAGGCCAGGTTACGCCTCTCTCCTCCTCGTCCCAAAGACAGGTCGCTGGGAGGAAGCTAGCTCGCCGCTTTTAATGACCACATATTCTAGTCGATTACCGAATGAGCTCATGTCAGCTCGCCCGGAAATTGTGACGTGACTGCAAAGCAACCGGAGCTACCCTATACATCACAGTTAACCTGTTAAGCCCCAGGGGGGTCCAGGGGAAAAATCCTCCTAAAATGTATGCCCAATTTGGAACAGTTGTGGACACAAAACTACCATGATTGTGGCTACTCTTGACTCACCAAATGTCAGCTAACCCCTGAAAATTCACAAATCCAGTCTAAAACATCACATTTCTCTAACCAAATTGTCCTGCTGTGATCATTTACCAAGGAAAAGATGATTGAAACAGACCTCCACCTATGGAATTTCACGCTCTGACATCACGCTCTGGCTTCACTGTGATGTCACACTAGCAGATTCCCTTTTATGCCCATATATGGAGTTCCCTGATGTCATCAATATTAAGCCAATATCTAACAGGACTTCATGTGGGAATGCCCAGATATGGAGGCCACATCGGCCACATACCACACTAACAGAATCCATATATGGCCAAGACAGGCCGTATCTGTGTTGCTGGTTCTACAGACAGGGATAAAAGGGTATGATGTCAGATGTCATAGACATCATAGGACTTTCACATAACAAATAACTGAGTAAGCATGTTTGGGTTCTCACAGCATATCTCCATATACAGTACATGTGGTCTCCATATATGGGTATACTGGTCCGATATATATCACTGGCCAGATGGCCAAGACATGGCGCGACCTCGCCCTAGCTTGTCGCCCTGAGGCGTCTTACTAGTTGTATTATGCACATATTGCAAAACACGTGCACACACACTTTCTATCTTCCTCTCTGCCTTTCCAGTGACACATCACCAACACTGCTTACAAGCACGCACGTGCAATGCAATGCGTGCACACGCACATGCATGCACCCACAAAAGCAAGCGCACACTTTCTCCCTTTCCCACTGCCTTTCCATTGGCGCTGACACACACTCACACGTGCAAACACACACACACACACACACACACACACACACACACACACACACACACACACACACACACACACACACACACACACACACACACACACACACACACACACACACACACACACACACACACACACGCAGGGACGTGCTGGGCCCCTGATTCAGCCCGGGGAAAAGAGTTGGAGAGGCCTTCATTGCGCGCTATAGAGAGAGATCTCTCCATAGCGCTGCTGCTACTCAAATGTTTGCCATTTAAGATCATGACAAGTGACAAGCCAGTGGGCCAATTACATGAGTTATATTTTGTCGTTGTCGGGTGGAAACCTTGTATGTCCAAAACCATTTTAAAAATGATTTAAACTAGTGAAAACAGCCGATCTACAAAGTGCTTGTAGATCTGCTGTTTTCACTACTTTAGTGCGACAGCCTTGTACGATGAAGCAGGGCTTTGCTTTGCGAAAATATTTACACATTTGAAACTTGGAGATACGAGGTTTTCTCCTCGACAGTGACGATTTACTTTGTTGGCCGCCCAGGCCCCAAAATGGAACGAAGGCCGACATTTTATTTTATTTTTTTTTCCTAATGGCCGGCCTGGACCGGCCGGGAATGAACCGGCCGTTCGGGAGTTGTCCCGCTTTTCCCGATGGCCAGCACGTCCCTGTACACATGCAAACACACACACACACACACACACACACGGTCTCTCTTCCTCCCTCTCCCCCCTCTGTGCGTTTGCGGTGGGCAGAGGTATGCAGCGAGGGCCGGGCTCTCGGGGGCCTGTGCCTGAGCGCGCGGCGGCGGTGGTGGGGGCCACAGCGACTTCACAGGGATTCCATGGCAAGGTTTTAATTAGCCGCCAACTCGGCCTTGGCAAGCCCTGCACGGAGATGCTTACTGAGGGCCGTAAATCTGCCTGGATGGATGGCGACAGGGGCCACACCCCGCGGCCCTGCAGACACCCCGGGCCCATCCCGCAGAGTACGCTGCACATGAGAGGGCCCCCGGGGAGCGTGCGCACACACACACAAACCCACTATGTGAGCGTACCCTATAGGTAGGGAGGGGTATCGTTCACCTTTGAATCGATACGATACCTTTTTCGATACCTGGGAATCGATACGATACCCTTTTCGATACCATTTTCGATACCTGGGAATCGATACGATACCCTTTTCGATACCATTTTCGATACTTTTTATTTAAGTTTAACTTCAACACGAAAAGAGTGGTGACTCGCTGCTGCGGTAGAGCAGAGGTGATGATGATGATCACACAGTGTGGCGGAGCGGAGAGTATAGACGTTGGATAATCATCATAATAATAAACTTTATAGGCTATTGTCGGCTATTTTCCACAGTAACGAGTGTAGCCTACTAAAGCAGTCATTAAACTCTCAGTAGCCCAACTGTTACAGATGCGACCGGCCAGGGGTGCGTTCCAGAGTATCAAAACGAGGTATCGTTCATTTTTACGTGAACCAATACCCGATAGTATCGACGTCATGCGATCGATACCATTAAAAGTATCGCAGACGATACCCATCCCTACCTATAGGACAGTGTTTCTCAACCACTGTGCCCCTTGAAACTGCTTGAAAGACACTATTATCATTTTAAAAATGATTTAAACTAGTGAAAACAGCCGATCTACAAGCACACAACGCCTCGCGCCGCGAGGCGTTGTGTGCCTGTAGATCTGCTGTTTTCACTACCGTTGTGCGACAGCCTTGTATGATGAAGCAGGACTTTACTTTGCGAAGAAACACCGACAGTGACGATATTTACACCCCCGTATTATGTTGGTGTGCCCATGGATTCTTGGGACATGAAAAGTGTGCCCATGCAGAAAAAAGTTTGAGAAACACTGCCCTAGGAAGGTGCCCCCTGTGAACGAAAGCAACGAGATGCGGGTGCCTTTATATACGGCTTGTGCACACAAGTGTGCACAGATAGTATGCAAGCACAGTGCACTGTTTACTATTCAATCACAAGACGTGTTAGTTGATGATGGATCTGTAAAGCAGCGGTCTTCAACAGGGGGTCCAGGACCCCTAGGGGGTCCTCCAAATCTTCCATCCTTTTTATATTAATCACTTGAACCCTAGTGAGAACTGTAGCCAAAAATCGCAGATCTACAAGCTATTTTCGGCAAAGAGGTTTGGTGTAGAGGGGAAAAAGAGCACACAAAGTACAGAGCGAAAGGTCAATTTTATTATGTATTGACGGTTCAAGTGGTTAAATATCTGAAAACACAAATTGACATGAATCCAAAATGACGATTATACTGTCAAACGAGGAAACTATGCGGAATCTATGAACAGGTTGTGGGGGTCCCTGCTTCATCTCTCTCTCAACTAAGGGGTCCTTGGTCTGAAAACATTGAAGACCCCTGCTGTAAAGGGTCCACGTTGGTTACATGTGTAAACCCTCTGAATTTACATTATGGATAATTTAACACTGAGGATTTTACTGTGTTTAAATGATTATGTTAAATTATGTTATGTTTTTCACAGTTTTTCAGTCTCCTGCTTCTCTCGCTCTCTTTCTCTCTCTCTCTCTCTCTCCCACGCACACACACACACACACACGCACACACACGCACACGCACATGCACACGCACACTCACACCTTAAACAGCCGTTCATAGTGTCAAGGAATTGAAGAGTTGTCCACGTGTATGCACCACTGCACCACACTACACCTGAGATATGCGCTCGCATGTCGACAATCGCTTACAGGAGTGCGCGCGTGTGCGTGCCTACGGTCGCGTGCCCTGTGCAGTGTGCAGTCATGCATGCTACGTCTGTGTGCTTCGAGTGTTACGGGGCGGCGCGGAGGACGTGACATGTGTTTATGCGTGATGTTGCACTTGCATCTTTGTGAACTCTCTCTCTCTCTCTTCAACATTTTTTTTCCCTTCCCTTTTTTAACCGTAAGACATTTCTATTCATGGGCTCCAACGGGGAACAGACCACGGGGCCTAGAGATTACATGCCTGCTGTCTCAGTGGTGAAATTGCTTTAGGGTAATGACTGATAATGCGCTACGGTCAAGGACCGCCGTGCGTTGCACACGCGACCCAAGAAGTGCTGCTAAATATATTTCCAAGCATAAAGTGTGACTCGTCTTTTTAGTTCTATTGAAGCTCTTCTCCACTAGGGTCCGGGACCCCTATGGGGTCCCCAGAGTTACTACAGGGGGTCCGCCAGATCTTTGAGTGATAGAAATAATTTTTCTCCTTTTTATATTAACCACTTGAACCCTAGTGTCCTTATTCAGAGAACTTTAGATAAAATAGCAGATCTGTGCTGCGAGGCGTATATTGTCTATTTTAGGCAAAGAGCTTTGGTGTAGAGGGGAAAAAGAGCAGACTAAGTAGAGAGTGGAAATTCTATATATTTTTTAAAGTATTGACGGTTAAAGTGGTTAAATATCTGAAAACACAAATTGACATGATTCCAAAATACACTGATGACTGTGCTGTCAAATTATGAAACTATGTGGAAACAGGTTGTGGGGGTCCCTGCTTCATCTCTGTCTCAACTAAGGGGTCCCTGGCCTGAACACGTTGAAGACCCCTGTCTTAGTCAATAGTTTGTATTTCTTTACGAATATATTTAGTCATCATAGCTTAGTTTTTGTTTCTTTTTTCTTTTTTTTTGTCAGCGAAAAAAGGTGGTCGACGGAACACAGATTCCTGGGCTGAAGTGAAAGCTGCATTTGGCGGCGGCTGAGGTAGAGGAGGCCATTAGCATACTTATGAACTTTCACACCGTCTTAATTCTCAGATTAAACACCTGCCTCCTCCTCGCGCCGAGGTGTTACGGAGCAGGTGAGAGCGCAGAGCGTGCCGGTTTCGCCTCCTCGCTTTTGTCTCCTCGCCTGGCTCCTCGTTCCCCCCCCCCTCCCCCCTCTCCTTTTTTATTTTTTTCTTTTTATTTCTGAGAGAGTTATTGCACTTTGCAATCTCAAAATCGGCCAAAATGACCTGTTAGTCACCCATGTGTTAAATGGTCAACTGCTTCACTCACTCACAGGAAATACCATCTACAAGCATCGGGATGTGTCGCTTTATTCAAATAGAGGGTATGTATGCTCATGCATAAAGTGAATGGCAAAGTGAGTTTAACATTGTTTAATGCAATCAGATAGGACGTTTCTGTTTGGATGTACTAGCCCTTACCCGTTCAAAGATATGAGCTCCAAAATGATGTGCAGTGTGTGGGTTATGGGGTGCACACAGTATATGAGGGATGGAAAGTAACTTTAACTGGTGCCTCCATGATGTAGGAGCATCAATGTAAGAAACCCGTTTCGTTTAATGGCTACAGAGATACTGTCCCCCCCCCCCCCCCCAGCCCGCCCACCCACCCGCCTGCACACTCGCCTGCCTGCACACACACACACACACAGAGCTGGTTAAACATTTTGCCTCATGCTAGATGCAGAATAGATGTGCCTCATGCTAGATGCAGAATAGATAGTAGATACACCATAAAAATGCTAATATACAGCATATGATTTGTGAAAGTGACAAACGGGCTTCACAGTTATGTCAGGTGTGTTCATATGGTGATGCGATTTCAGATCAATTGCTCTAGCCACTGAGAAGAAACGCTGTTTCAGACAGACAGACAGACAGACAGACAGACAGACAGACAGACAGACACTCACTCACTCACTCAGACATTCGCAAAATTATAGTATAGATGGGCTGTCAAGGGCAGAAAGTAGTTTTTTGCCACTCAGTAGGCGTTCCCGGGTATGATGATGTCACACACGTACCCTATATTACTTCTCGTAGCAAAACCACCTACTGATCATCAGCCACCTAGCCGCCACAGTGTGCCCAAATCATATATTCTTTTTATCTATGGCATATTTTTTGGTAAAACAAGTGTGTGAATGCATATATTATTCGATTCTGCGTTACTTTATCCTCAGCGTTCTCGGTGACGTCACCACCTCAGCAAGGCTATAGTCCAACAAGAGAAAGCTGTTATAAAAGGACTGTGTCATTTCTTGTTTTTGACAATGGACAGGTAATTACATCCTCGGAGCTACTGGGAAGTACAGTGGCGTAAGACGTGTGTGGTGACTTTAAAATTGGGAGTGGGACTGAGTTACTTGGGCGCAAGGTGGAGGTGCCTTCATTATTGTATGCTTTATCTATTGAAACATAGCAGATATACAAGCTTGCGGCGCTGAGTGCCGCGCTGCGAGCTTGTAGATCTGCTATTTTTGAAAAGTCGTGAAAATGTGCGCATGTGTATCTCAAATTTAGCTTCTGTTCCTTGGAAAACATATTTTGAGATGGGGCTCCGTGGCCAAATATATATCATTTTGGGGGTCCTTCATATGAAAGAGTTTGAGCACCACTGACATAGAAACTTAGGTTTTTTTTTAAAACCTTAGAAGGTATTCAAAGACAACACAGATTTTCAAGATTTTTCAAAAATAGAAGATCTACAAGCTTGCAGCATGGCACTCTGTGCCGCGCTGTGAGCTTGTATATCTGCTATTTTTCAATAGTTAAAGTACCCACGGCCCAGAATCTGATGCGACACCCCTGCGTGTCATGTCCACATGGATTATTTGTAGCCCGCACTTATTGCTTCCACGTTGTCCCTCATCCCCTCCGCCCCCGTCTTCTAACTCACCCCACGCCGCGCGAAAACTCACTGATAAAGAGGAATATAATCGACCGTAGGCCTGTGAGTTATATGTCCTCTCCGCGTAGCCTTCCCAAAACCTTTATTAAAACTCAAGCCCATCATCACGAGGGGGGATAGAACGGCAAGGCGGTGGAAAAAAATATCTCCTTGTACCACCCAAGAAACACGAGGTAAATATTCCCGCTGCCGTTGATGGATAGCGGGAGTACCGGGGGTCTCAATGCCGCTACCGACAAAAAATAAAATAAAATCTATCCCTCGCACGCAGCAACTCTGGGTGCATCTCCCTCTCTCTCCAGTGGCGTCAGTTCAGAAAAAGCTAAGGTATGGCAACATGACTGGTGTCTTGAGACACCAGTCATGTTGCCATACCTTAGCAACAGGTATGATACATTTATTTTAAGAAGTACATTCTATTTCCGCCCCGTTTCTATGGTTTCTTGGGCTGGATATGGCAGCCTGGAACGGTTGTTCAAGTGCAGCTAAACTTGGCATGTTAGTAAACTTGCCACAATTAACAATAATGCATTGCACCTGTGCAGCTGACCTGCGGAACCTGGGAATATACCATTTTGTCAAGATGGGGAGAATACAAGTGTGGAGAATTGTAATAATACCTTAATTGTTAAAGTGACCATTTTGTTACATTTTGCATTTCTAGTTATTTTACTGTAATTTAACAACATAATAACCAGCACATATAGACAAAGAGACATTCATGGAGTTTTATTTAAAAGTAACTTTTATCTTCCCCCCTGGACCCAGGGTATGGCAGCTGTATACCCCTGCCATACCCAATTGACGCCCCTGTCTCTCTCTCTCTCTCTCTTCCTCTCTCTCTCTCCTCGAGAGTTGTAATCAGGCTGGATGGCTGGTTCCTTTCATAAATTTTAGTATCTCCTTATTTCAGGCTTTGCTGCCTCTCGGCTGCCATTAGGCCCCCGCAGGCACACGACGACGCAGAGCCTCGTCTCTGCGGCGACGACGCGCTGCCTTTTTATGAGGTTTGCCTTCGCTCAGGCACACACAGCGCATTACTGCCTGGCAGGCTTTAGAGGAGGTGAGGAGGCGCTTTTTCTTTCTTTTTTTTTTACATACGGACCAAATCTGTCATTTTTCTGTCAGGGTGTCTCCTCTCTAGGTTTTTTTATTTTATTTTATTTTATGTGTTTCTTCATTTTATAGATGTATGATCCTTTTTTCTCCCCCTTTTAAAGGGCCTTTGCTGATTTAAGTCGGAAGCATAATATACCGTGGCCTATACTGTCGGAAAACATGCGCTGTGCGATGTATAATATTCTAGAGCCTATAGTTTCTGTTTGGGTGAGCTTTGAGTTAGGGGACTCGTAGCGAAGATAATGGACTTACGCTGCAGCTCTGGTCTGTCGTGAGGAGATGACAGACAAACTTGTGTCAAGTTGGGGGCTTCGACCGCATGCAAGTGAATTTAACGACAACGACAATGAATAAATGAATGGATTTCTACAGCGCTTTTCCCAAAGCAAACCATAACCCGGTTGCAAAATGCTTTTACAGGACAATGTATACAACCAGTAAGACTCCCTAATCGGGAGATAAGCGACCAATAGTAGGGTGGGGGGATAATCATCAAGTTCAAAATTTGAACACACCCATTTGGGACATGATTAACACTATCAATACAAGACTTTTGACACCAAAAGTAACTCTGTATCTTGAAAATAACCCCCCACCCCTTGAAAATCAAAAAATACCCCAAAAAGGGGCATTTTCTGCCAATTCCGCCTGGTATGCATGAGCTATTCTTAATGTTTGCCTATATACTGTTGAATAAATACTTTAAAACTCATTTGGGAATTAATAAACACAATAAATAGAAGAACTGTTACACCTCAAAGTAACACTGTACCTTGAAAATAATCCCTCATCCCGCTTTAAAATTAAAGATAACACGAAATAATGTAGTTTTCTGGCTTTTCCACGTATACGCAGTCCACGTATGCCTAACACGTCAACACGTACATCGCACTGGGCGCGCCCGCCTTCCCCACTGGGTCTGAGTCTCGCCGCTTTACCCGTGCTCTGTTGGACTTCCTCACGTGGATGTCCCTGCAGTAGCTTCCTTGGCCTCCTGTGAGGACGGCCAAGCCTGCAAGAACCCCCAATGACTGGGGCACCCGGAGATTCTCATGAGACCGCAGCCGACACCTTGAGTCCTTGAGAGCTACTGAGAGTACTGGGTGAGACTCTGGTGTCTATGGGTGCCCCGTCACTGGACAGGGTTCTCCTCCTGCCCTTGGTGCGACTGTCGAACTCCTCCTGCCCCCAGTGCGTCCTGACCACGTTGTGCTGCCCGGGCAGGGACTGGCCCTCGTACAGCGGGTGTGAGGGGTTGGCGACAATTTTGGCTACCCACCAGACCTGTCTTGAAACACGGACCAAGGAGTCTAACTCCTGTGTGAGTCGTAGGGCTCACTCGAAAGTCGAAACCCTGTGGCGCAATTAAAGTGAAGGATGGCCCAGGCTGCCCCAGGTGCGATTGTGCACGCTCCACACGATGGGACCCAAAAGATGGTGAACTATGGCTGGGCTGGGCAAAGCCAGAGGAAACTTTGTTGGAGTCCTGACATGCAACTCGGTCGTCCGACCTGAGTATAGGGGCAAAAGATGAATCAAACTCTCTAAATAATCGCTCATCACACCCCATTGAAGGTGTTGGTTGATATAAACAGCAGGACTGTGGCCATGGAAGTTGGAATCCATTAAGGAGTGTGTAACAACCTGCCAAATCAACTAGCCCTGAAAATGGATGGCGCTGGAGCGATGGACCCGGCCGTCGTTGGCCACGAAATGCCACTAGGATGATATGCGATGAGTAGGAGGGCAGCCGCGGTGACACAGAAGCCGCGGGTGCAGATCTTGGTGGTAGTAGCACATGTTCAAAGGGTTCCATGTGAACCCAAGGCTCCCACTCGCCATACCGATGCACAACCTGTCGTGCCAATAGGGCTGAGTCAGATTGGCCTGGCTGGGCCAAGACCCGCCAGGGCTGGGTCTTGGCTGTACTAACTATGGGTGCTACAATCACCCCTCCCGACCCCCCCGAAGTGTGAAGCGCTGCAGACCGCTGCACACAACGTCCCTCCATGTCCCTCGTGTCCCTCATGTAAGGATATCACAGGCACATGCAGAGTGGGGTGGGTTGCTTGGGCACCTGCCCTTTTGCCTCAAAGTGCACTTTTGGATGCTAAAAACTTTTTGATTCTAAGTTATATATATGCTAGCTACTGTACATTTCTGGTGTGAAATGGCACGAGGGACCCCACAAAAAGACCACCCCCAAAATCGGCACGTGCTGCGCACCCACAGAAGGGCCCATCTGTGTGGTTCAAACACCTGACCACTCAGTGCCCTCTGCACAGCCCTGCGTGCCACTGCTTATATGGCTGAGCCAATTGGCAGGGCTGTTTGTGTGCCGGAACTTGACTTTACTAACTATGGGGGCTATACTTGCAGTCAACCAGGAGCCATAATGCATTATGTAAATGTACTTTATTACATTATAACTTTGCAACCTCTACCAGGTGAACCAAAGTCCTCTCTTAAGATTTTTTATTTATGTTTTTAATGAAAATTGGGTGGAAAAGTGGGAAAAAACATGTCCGATTTAGTTTTTTGGGTGGGGTGGGGGGTTTATTTCATCCTAGGTACCAACTCCCAATACAAAATATCTCCCAAATGACCCAATGCACCATCACTGAAATGGGCGTAATCATTTTCCAAAGTTTTACATTTTAGGCCATTTATCCCCCCACCCTACCAATAGGCCAAAAGTTTGTTTTACCAATTATCAAGACATACGGGCAGTTGACAGTTTGCCATGGTTACTCATTGAAGTTGAATCTCCATATATGGAGATAACCTACGCATCACACTAAGTCTGACCTCACCAGCCCATATTTGGGCATGAGCAACTTATGTCTCCATATATGGAGATATGATGACATCACACAGTCCTCAGCCGATGATGTGGCGTGATGTCATACAATACACAAACGAGCCCTACAGTATAAAGGGGCAATTCTTGCCAGGAAAGAAGCATTTCTTCGACTCAGACCTTATCGCCAGCTTATCTCCACAAATAGGCCAAAAGTTAATTTTACCAATATAAGAGTTGGTTGCTAGGGTAAAAAACATGGTTGCTATGGTAAACAGTTGGTTGCTAAGGTAAAAAAGACATGGTTGCTATGGTAAACAGTTGGTTGCTAGGGTAAAAAAAATGGTTGCTATGGTAAACAGTTGGTTGCTAGGGTAAAAAAACATGGTTGCTATGGTAAACAGTTGGTTGCTAGGGTAAACAGTTGGTTGCTAGGGTAAAACCATGGTTGCTAAGGTGGTTGCTAACGTACACTAACAGACCAGCAACAACAGACTGTTGCCACAGCAACGTACACAAAGGTTCATACTGATGTCAGCAGTGTGATGTCATACTCATGCGGAGATATGAGCAGGGCAAAGGTGTGACGTGTGACGTGACGGACGGCCGGTGGAGGTTTTGATACTAAACTGCGACCTTACGGTCGCAATAAGCAGGGATATAGCTATATAGAGACACAACTAGCAAAGTAAAATCAGAAGAAAGCATGAGGTTAATTGAAGCAATAATAGCAGAGAAATAATAATACATTTACTATTATGATAAATGTATTATAATAATAAATCTATCAATGGCAAGGTAATGGCTGAGGTTACATTCGTGGTTGCTGTGAATCAGTTTGTGACAAGCTTAACATGCCCGCTCCAATTTTGGATTAGCAATTAGCATTTAGCGGCAGCAAATGAGCGTCTGGTACGACAACACAAATGAAAGGGAGATGGTGGTGTAAACATAGCCAGAGAACGGCTCAAACACAGTGTGGGATCTGAAGCCCCAGGCCTTCCTCGCCACCCAGGTAGGCAGTTTAACCCGAATTATGATAGCAGTCGTTCTATACACGCACACGCGCACACACACGCGCACACACACTAAACAAATACAAGACAAGGTACCAAGCTACCTGAGAACAGGCTGCTCTCTCCACGGGGGAAGCGGTGCATCACCATTTGCTGTTTGGTTGATTTCATCTCCGCAAACCCACTATACTCCTGTTCAATGTTGCGTCACGGTTTTCTCTCACTGAACTCTATTATTTTATTTTGTATTGACCGCTTCCCATCCGCAATCTCTACTTTGGGCGTGTCATTGCAGGTGAACAAGAATAATATAAAAATGAAAAAACAAACAAAAAATAAACATATTGATAACATATACTGTACAGATGTGCCGTTTCAACTCTTCAGCATTTCCTGAAAATGCATTTTTTTTCTCCACAGGTTTCTTTACCTGTTTTCCCTTTCTAATTTGTATGGAGAACGGAGTGTATTTTTGCAGAAATTCGCAAATGGAAAGAAACCACTCCATTTCCATTGAAAAGCAGAATCCACCTTAGGTACAGGATTTAAACTTAGAAGGTCATAAAAATTATATTATATATTAATATCTGATCTACAAGATCAATGTTCATCAAATCGCCTGAAAATCAACTGTCTTGCCTATTGCAGGACATGTGAAGTTTTGAAATGGCACATCTAATACATGTCTCATTGTGAGCTTGTAGTAGGCTATTTATCTCTATACATCGTACAACGTACAGTAGGACTTCATTGTTGAAAGCCCCCCAGCCTAAGCATTTTAACGATGGGTAAGGGATGGGTGGGCATCTGATCCTAATTGCACTAGGGCTGAAAGGATCGATTATTTTCTCTGTGGTTACGCAATTGATTACGTTATCGATTAAGCAAGTAACCTAGAAGCGCGCTTTGGTATCTTTGGTTACAGTTTGGCTACGGGAAGTAATAGAGGGTACGCACGTGACATCATCATCATACCCGGGAACGCCTACTGAGTGGCAAAAAACTACTTTCTGGCCTTGACAGCCCATACATCCAAACAGAAAAGTCCTATCTGGTTGCATTAAACAACATTAAACTCACTTTGCCATTCACTTTATGCATGCGCATATACCCTCGACTATTTGAATAAAGCAACACATCCCGATGCTTGTAGATGGTATTTCCAGTGAGTGAGTGAATTGAGCTGGTAAACATTTTATCTGTGGATCTTTGATTGATTGATTGATTGATTGAATCATTAAATGATTCAAAGGCCTTATTGGGATGTTCCGTTTTGGACCTGATGTGAAACCGGACTGTGCTGCAATGATTGTTGTTTGTACTGGTATGTGTTATTCATTATATGTCCAAATAAATTCGGCCTTGTTTACGTTGAAAACATGAACATCATTTAATATCCTTAAAAATACCTTCATGTAGGGAGTAAAAACTACATTTAATGCAATCAAATATAAATAAAATGAGAGGGTGGTGTGGTGTTCACTAGGAGAAGTGTTGACTACCTTTAAAGGGCCTACACCATGCTTTTAAAACTATATTTTTTGTATAAATATATGCTCAAAATTTAGTCTTAGACAGGTTTTAACCCTCAACAAACACTCTACTATAATGAGGCTCTCCAGCTGCAATACCAAAACGGCCTCTGTTTGCTCAGGGGCGCATCTAGTGGGGTTTTTCCAGAAAAAAAAGAAGTTTTTTGAAAAAGAAAAAGTTTTTTGAAAAAGAAAAAGTTTTTTGAAAAAAAAAAAGTTTTTTGAAAAAAAAGTTTTTTGAAAAAAGAAAGTAGTTTTTTGAAAAAAGAATTTTTTTTTGAAAAAAAAAAAATTGAAAAAAATTTTTTTTGAATTTTTTTTGAAAAAAAAAAGTTTTGAAAAAAAAAATTTTTTCTTTGACTGAAAAAAAAACTGGAATCGAGAGTGACGTCACTCTCGTCAACTCTCAGAACAGCACTGTTCTGAGAACCCGTGGAAAGCTTTTCATCTCTGTCTGCCCAAAACCAGAGAAAGACACAACGGTCAGAAATAGGACTTTGTGAGGATAGAAGGTGCCAGTGGGACCCCAAAAAAAGGTTTTAAAATAGAAAAAGTGAAAATTCATGGTGTAGGTCCTTTAATCTCTGGCCTCCTGAAAGGTGGATCTTCAGGGCCACCTTGAAGGGGCCCAGCGAGCTACATGTCTTAAGTGAAACAGTCAGGGAATTCCACACCTGTGTGGCAGTATTGTAAAAAGAGAATCTACATATTTGTGTGACATATTTGTACAATCAGGTCCATCGTCATGTCCATGATCTCATGTGGATGACGTCACCACCTGCCCAAATATTGGGGATTGGAGGGACAGCGAATAAAACAAAAAAAAAAAGATAAAGTATTCACAATATAGGCCTAATTTGAAAAGGTATTAACAATATATGTGGAAAAGGTATTCACAATATAATGTGAAAAAAGTATTCTGAGATTTACTTCCATGGCCTACTGGTAGCATGCGCAAAGAAATCCGGCGCTGATCGGTCCAGAGGTTTGCGAGACACATGCGCACACACACGCGCACACACACGCGCACACACGTGCGTGCGCTCTCCTAGATGGCTCACCTCCTACAGTAGGTGCCATGCAGTAAAAAAAAAAAGGAAAAAAAGAGACAGGCATTTAGACTATGGAACATCTCAAAAAGAAGGAAGTGGAGGTACATTATCCTCCCGGCGCGACACAGGAAAAGCTTCGGTGTGACGGTATAACCCTGAGAGTGTGCCAATGATGTAACCAAATGGACCCGTAACGGGACCCGTTTGGTTAACATCCACACACTCCCAGGGTTGGACTGACAACCCAGGATTTGTACTGTGTACACAGGGGCGTCACACCAAATTCTGGGCCCTGGGTACAAGGATTCACTGCGGGCCCCCCATGAATGTTAACTATTGAAAAATAGCAGATATACAAGCTCACAGCGCAGCACCGAGTGCCGCGCTGCGAGCTTGTAGATCTGCTATTTTTTGAAAAATTGTGAAAATGAGCGCAAGAAACCTATAGGTTTCCATGTCAGTGGTGCTCAAACTTTTTCATGTCCAGGACCCCCAAGATGATATTTTAATGAAAATTTTAATGTAAATGGCGAAATAAACTTGAAACTTGAAACTTGATGTATTTGGCCACGGACCCCCATCTCAAAATATTTAGTTCCAGGGACCCCCCCAGAAGCAAAATTTTAGTTACAAATGTTCGCTTAAAATACATATATTCAAAGTTTTGCACACATTTTCACGACTTTTCAAAAATAGCAGATCTACAAGCTCACAGCGCGGCACTCGGTGCCGCGCTGTGAGCTTGTATATCTGCTATTTTTCAATAGCTAAAGTTAACTAGGGCCCCTCCACCTTGGGCCCTAGTAACTCAGTCCTACTTCCCCCCCCCCCCCTTGTGACGCCCCTGTGTGTACACTGTGTGTGTGCGTCTGCAAGCAGAAGGCCTGGGCTGGATGGTTGTACTGCGACTGTGTGCTGCTGCTGTCCACATGTCTGGCTGGCTCGCCAAAATGCAGCGTCTGACACTGGTGTGTGTGTGTGTGTGTGTGTGTGTGTGTGTGTGTGTGTGTGTGTGTGTGTGTGTGTGTGTGTGTGTGTGTGTGTGTGTGTGTGTTGCCTTGTCCACGGCTGCAGCACGATAGCCTGTCAGCATAATAACATCACATGTACCACAGGCAAACACTGAGGCACGGGTAGAAACCAACAACAAAACAAACACGCACGCACGCACACACACACACACACACACACACACACACACATTGTGAGTGACTACAGTGGGTAAGTTATGTTTCAGCAAGTGACTTATTTTGTTCTCCATCGTTATGACATTACACAGCAATTGTGTATCCACTATCCAGACAGCGCAGGAATGCCATGTCGGGCATGGGACTCTCTCTCTCTCTCTCTCTCTCTCTCTCTCTCTCTCTCTCTCTCTCTCTCTCTCTCTCTCTCTCTCTCTCTCTCTCTCTCTCTCTCTCTCTCTCTCTCTCCTCTCTCTCTCTCTCTCTCTCTCTCTCTCTCTCTCTCTCTCTCTCTCACACACACACACACACACACACACACACACACACACACACACACACACACACACACACACACACAGTCCAATTTGCTGTCCTACATCCGCCGTACGGCGGTTGTACCGCGGTATAATTTACATGCCCAGATTGTCCGCCTAAGTGTGGTATTGCCTCATCGCTGCCGGCGGAGTCGCCCACGATTAAGAAACGTCACGTCGTTGCCCCCGCGCGGTGCCCGACAGTAAATATTGTGCAGATTAAACCCCACCTCGGAACGTGACCGTCCCTCTAATGGACGCTGCGTTCCCACCGCTTCCCCGGGAAAAAAAGAAAACACGCGATTCGAGCTCCGCTCATTTGAGACGGCCATTACGAGTTGTTTGGCTAATCAGTCGATTAGGCCCGAACTATAGCACTCTATTTATCAAGCAGGGGCCCGGGTTTCCCCGTCCTGATTGGCTGCCGCCGTCGCCCCGTTGCTTCCCTCCTCCTCGGCGAGCCCACACTGCTCGCACTCCCATCTGATCCTGGCGCCGCAATGTGGCATTTGGCAAGAGCGCCGCTATAAATAAAGAGAGGCCTGCACAAAAGAATGTGTTAATTACTAATTAGGGAAAGAGAGGGAGAGAGAGAGGGAGAGAAGGGAGCGGCCAGAGACAAAGTAAGTGTGTTTCTGTGAAGGCTACTTTCTGTATTTAGGTATACAGCATGGGTCTTCAACGTTTTCAGGCCAAGGACCACTTGACTGAGAGAGAGAGAGAGATGAAGCAGGGACCCCCTCTACATATTGTATAAATGTGTGATGCAGATTTTCATCAATATCATAGATGGATTCATAGACTTGTTTGACAGCACTCTCATCAGTCTATGTTGGATTCATGTCAATGCGTATTTTTCAGACATTTAACAACTTAAATCGTTGATATTTTGTAAACTTGACCTTTCACTATGTACTTGTCTGCTCTTTTTTTTACCTCTACACCAAACCTATTTGCCGAAAATAGACGATCTACTAGCTGAGTGAGAGCTTGTAGATCTGCTATTTTTGGCCAACGTTCCCCTCGGAATAGGGATGCGAGGGTTCTTAATTTTAAATAATGATTCTATCACAAAGATTTGGCAGCCCCCCTGTAGTAACTCTAAGGACCCCTTAAGGGACCCCCTGTTGAAGACCCCTGATATACAGTATACAGTATCTGTGTCTACATGCATATGGATTTCTTAAAGCAATGCACACATATGGGGCAACTACTCCCCCGTAGTCATAAATGGTGCATATATACAGCACGTTTTATCCAAGGCGATTTACATAGATTCCGTATTACATTCACCTACACCGATGGCAGAGGAAACTGTGGCACCAACCTGCAAGGACACTTGCTCAAGGACACTTCGACACCAACTCTGGAGGAGCCCGGGATCGAACCGGGAACCTTGTGGTTCCCATCCGGCCACTCTACCCTCTGAGCCACTGCCGTGTTGTGGATGGTTCACATGTACGTAGGGTACACACACACACACACACACACACACACACACACACACACACACACACACACACACACACACACACACTCTATAGGTATTCTGTATACATGGCAATCATTAGTGATCGCAAATCCTCCGCTCAAGGGTTAACACAAAAGGAAGCATAATCGCGCATATCGCCTCGTCCCTCGCGCTCACCTTCAATTCACCCTCGAGATAACTTTTTCCCCACTCGCGCGGCGCGCGCGAGAGAGAGACGCTGAAAACTCTCGACGCGGTAAATAACTCTTGCCACCCGGCTAATGCGGAGGATATTAGTGTCACATATAAAAAAATATAAAAAAACACGCACTGGCTCCCTCTTCTTCTCACTTCCACAACCTGCCATTATAGTCGTTGCCACGAGAGAAAGAAAGAAAAAATATATATATATATTCCCGTAGCCTCTCCTCTCCTCTCCACCTCCCCTCTTCATCTAAAAAAAGGATGTTTTCATAATATGAAATAATAATGTCGTGTTTTCAGCTGCCACCGTCGCCCGGTAATGGGGAGAGGCAGAGGAGTGAGAGAGAGAGAGAGAGAGAGAGAGAAGTGGGCGAATTAAAGTTTTAAGCAGGCAGCGGCGGAAATTTAGCGGCGTCTATTAAACCATGAACACCGGGAACGCATTATTACGCATTACTTTGACCATACTTTTACGCTTTAACTATTAAAACATAGTAGATATGCAAGCTTGTAGATCTGCTATTTTTCTAACAATTGTGCATTAAATATGTTTGACCCGATTCCACAAATGTCTTCCAAATCCTTCTAAGGCTTTTGAAAAAGCATGTTTGACACCCTAGAATCATATGTATTTGGCCGCCAACCCTCGTCTCAAAATATTATGTATCAGGGACGGGAGCGTGTCGCTATTTCTACGAGTCATCTTTTCAACAACCAAACCTAACCCTAAACCTAAACTCCGTGGGGTGAGTAGCGATACCTGCCGACGCTCCGTTGTCGAAATGATGTGCGTTCGAAGAAGTGAGATTTCCCCCTCAGGGACTCCCCAGAAGCAAATATTTGAGTTACAAATGTTCACTTCAAATAAGATATATTCAAAGATTTCCACACATTTTCATGATTTTTCAGGAAATAGCAGATCTATATCTGATATTTCTCAATAGCTTAAGTATAAAACCAGTAAGACTCCCTAAATCGGGAGATAAGCGACCGCCGTCAGGTCGCATACACAAACTTTAGAAGGCAATGGTAACCGATGAGGAGGGAATATGGGAAATGGTACATATCCATGTTGATGACATGACTGTAGAGATACTATGTACCACTTTGCATGCTTTTTGGGCAAAATCGGAACTGTCCAACAGTTCTGAATGGGTTAAAGCGGCGGGGAAGAAGGGGGGGGGGGGGGAGACGGAGACGGAGGTTGGAAATAAATGATTTGCGGAGCTTTTTCCTTCCGCTTTGCTCTAAGCACCCTATCCCCCCCCCCCCCCCCCCCCCCACACACTCCCCCCACCTACGAACGGTTGGCTGACTTGGTGCCAAGTCGGCCCCTCGATCGCTATAGTTTTCACTCTTGACTCTCTCTCTCTCTTTCTCAACCCCTCCTTCTCCTTCGTCATTAAAGATGGCATATGCGTCTCGGGGAAAAGGCGAAGCCGACGAACGACGGGTCCCTCTCTCTCGGAGTAGTAATGCGAACTTCTGCAGCTGTCCCCGTGCTGCCTGTCTCTTTCCCCCAGACTCTCTATACACCACCCACCCCAACCCCCCAACTACCCCCCCACACCCCTCAACACCCCAACACACACCCCCGGAAAGAAGCCGCCATCCCCCTGCCTGCCTCCCCTCTCACTGATGTTAAAAGAAATCTTTATTGTCAGTCACATATCCAATTCACTTTGTTCACCTGCGCTGACAATCCTCAGCCATATGTGAGTGTGTGCACGAGAGAGAGTTTGTGTGTGTGTGTGTGCGCGCGCGCGAGAGAGAGCGAGTGAGTTTGTGTGTGTGTGTGTAAGCACGCAAGAGCGTGCGTGCCTGCGTGCATGAGGTGTGAGGAATGTGGCGTGCGAGTAGGACCTGTTTGTGTGTGTGTGTGTGTGTGTGTGTGTGTGTGTGTGTGTGTGTGTGTGTGTGTGTGTGGGGGGGGGGAGTGGGAGTGAGTGTGGGTGTCTGTGCGCTCGCGCAAACGTCGATACACTCTTAACGCGCGGGGTGTGTACAGTATTTTCTTTGCCCAGTGTACAGTAGCCTCCCCCCACCCACACCCACCCACTCACACACCCACCCTCACACCACCCACCCACCCACCCACCACACACACACACACCCTCTACGCCTCCCCCTCCTCCTCAGTGGTTCGTCTCTCCCTCGCTCGCGCAGAGAGACGTTGGCATCCCTGGCTTTTTCTAAATGCTCCCTCATTAGTCGAAACCTCCGTTTGAAAATCTCCGAGAGAGAGAGAGAGAGAGAGAGAGAGAGAGAGAGAGAGAGGATGCGGTAACGAAGTGGAGGCGACACTCTCCTCTCCATCCCTTAACGTCTGACAGGTGGGGTAGAACGGAAGGTGTGGGGGGAAAGGGGGGCGTTGGGGTTGGACGGGAGTGTTTGATTTGAGTATGAGGGGTGACTGAGGGGGGGGGGTGGGGGATGCGATGGCGGCGGGTGAGGGGGAGGGGGGAGTACTTGGGAGAGATGTCGCGGAGGTGGACCTCGGGAGAGAGGGAGAGAGATTCTTAAAAGAGGAGGGGGTGTCACCCTGCTTCGCTGCGTGAGTCTCTCTCTCTCTCTCTCTCTCTCTCTCCCCCACCCCCCCTCCCTCGGAAAAGCCTTCATGTGTCGCGTCCTGCTCCCCCGGCGAGCAGCAGCACATGCACACCTCGAAACGCGGGGAGAGAGAGAGAGAAAGAAGGTTGGGATGACAAGTCCCGGTAAATTATTTATCCCCGCGCTCGCCGGCCCCAGCCCCGCGCAGCAACCGCCAACCGCCAACCGCCGAGTTTTGAAAAGAAAAAAGAAAAAAAGCCCGGGCCGCTTCATTATACCTGATTGGCTCCCTTAACCCTGTAAGGCCGGAAATTATTTTATACTTTAGATGTTGAAAAATAGCAGATATACAAGCTCACAGCGCGGCACCGAGTGCCGCGCTGCAAGCTTGTACATCTGCTATTTTTGTAAAAGGCAAGATTTTTTTGCAAATCTTTGAATATAATCAATTTTAAAGCGGACATTTGTAACTCATATTTTGAGATGGGGGTCCCTGAAACTAAATATTTTGAGATTGGGGTCCGTGGCCAAATACTTACAATTTTGGAGGTCGTTGACGTGAAAAAAGTTTGTGCACCACTGCCATAGAAACATAGGTTTTTCCAAAAACCTTAGAAGGATTTAGAAGACACTCTCGACATAGAATCGGGTCAAAATATTCAAAGACTTGCAAACAAATCTTCAAGATTTTTCAAACATATCAGATGTACAAGCTATGAGAGCTTGTATATCTGCTATTTTTCAATAGTTAAAGCATAACATAATGCGTAGTAATGCGTACCCGGCCTACATGGCTTAATGGGGTGAATCATATTTTTTGAAGGCATGTGCTGCTAGGGCCTGGCGAGCCAGCCAGGAGCGAGTGAGCGAGGGGGGAAAAAAGCTGGGAGAGATGATGTGTGCTCTTCTCCGTCCTCTCTCTCCGAGAAGGAGGAAATAGACGGAAAGGCGAGTTTATCTGATCTTTTTTTTTCTTCTCCCGGTGTAATGGGGAGGCTAGGCACCAAAAGTCCGGACACTTTCTCCTTTGAAAAGCACTTCCCGGGTTTGGTGTGGCGGTCCGCTGACTTTTTAATGATGGGGAGAGGGGAGTGGTGGGGGGTAGAGGGTGGTGGAGAGAGGGGGGGTCCTTCAGCAGAGTTCCCTGCCACAATTGTGTCGGTGAAATAGTTGTTTTTTTAAACCGCCACCGGATGCTTGTCAATTAATTAACCCGCTTCCGTTATGCAAATGATTTTGAGTTTGAGTACCGTACCACTGTTGCACCCCTTGTCAACGGTTTGAGGGGAAAAAAGATTATCCGCCGAATACATTCCCTTTGAAGGCCCACTCCTCCTCGCCTTGATATTTGAACTATTTCACTCTTAATGTGTAAGTGCGAACGCCTTTGAAAAGAAAGAAAGAAGAAAAAGCTAGTGTGGAGGTAAAACGCAAAGGCAAAATAATTGCGGAGGAAGTTCTCAACTCCATTGAGTGGCTGTGTTGGTGATTGGCAGGCCGTCAGGTGGAGAAAACTTCTCCAGCGGTAATTGCTTTACTCTAGCCCACTGCGACCTGGAACGCATTTGTGTGGCTTTGAAAAATAGCAGATATACAAGCTCGCAGCGCGGCACCGAGTGCCGTGCTGTGAGCCTGTATATCTGCTAAAAATCACGACAATTGTGCAGGTCTTTGAATATATCGACCCGATTCTATACATTTCTTCTAAATCCTTTCCAAGGTTTTTGGAAAAACTCATGTCATCAGTGGTTTTCAAACTTTTTCATATCAAGGACCCCCAACATGATATGTAGGCCTATTTGGCCGTGGACCCCCCATCTAAAAAATATGTTGTTCCAGAGACCCCCAGAAGCAGGGACATGAGTTGTTCAATGTTCATTTTTTTCTTTTTTTTTAATATCAGATGTACCAGCTCATGGGGCAGCACTCGGTGCCACGCCATGAGCTTGTATATCTGATATTCTTCAATAGCTAAAGTATAAAGATAGCATTTGTTCAGGTTTTATAAAGTGTTTTTTTACTGAATAGGTGCTTGGTCTACCTACGTTCTTTTTCTTAGATTACTATTTCTGTGCATTCGATGTATTGATGACCTTGCTTATTGTAGTCGATCTGGATTAAGAGCGTCTGCTAAATGTCTAAATTGTAAATTGTTAATCATTATAAAAAATAATGGTTAAATTGGTTAAAATCTAAAGCAACACACGGATGAGTTTCTCGGTATCAGTGGGCTAGGTGCAGGCGGCAGGCGAGGCTGCCACTTGTTTATGGAGATGGAAGGATCAAAATCCTCCGGGGTGACGAGTTTAAAAAAACGCCTGCCGTTACAATCTGTCTCCCTTTCCTCGTGACCCCCCCTCCGACGCCAGGGTGCTGATAAGCGGCGGTCACGTGACGTCGGAGGGGGGCCCCCGCGAGAGGGGGGGGCTCAGCTCACCGGGAGTGATAGAGGCAAAGATTTTTATTTATTTTTTTATTTTTTTTTTTAAGACCGCGCATCACTGAGAGAGAGAGAAAAAAAAAGTTTTGCATCTTTTCCTTATCTGCAGTTGGGGTGATTTTTTTTTCTCCTCCTTCCCAAGGGAATGAGATAAGAGTTCACGCTTTTAGAAGGGACTGATTATCTCCTAAAATAAACAAATATGGACAGCCATGTCTATCAAGCCATGACAAAAAAACGACTTTATATATTTATTTACGCCACCGACTTTACGTCGGGAGGAGGTATGTGTCGGTGGGGAGGAGAAGAAGTGCGTGGGGGGGGGGGGGGGGGGGGGGGGGTTCTGCTATAAGTGAATGTCGTGATTAGTTTGGGAACTTTTAATTCCCCCGTTTTGAGACAACGCACACACACACACACACTCATACACTGTCGCAAACGGCAGATAAATAAATAAAAATACATCCGCCGTCAAATAGCAAAGTGCATCGGTGCGTCATCTCGTTTCATTAAAAGTTGTTTTGAAATGAATTTGTTTACGGGGTCGCCGGTCGCCTTAATTTTCCCTCTGCAGTCAGGTGATCCCCATTTGCGTCGGGTTAATAAACCTGAGGGAATACAATTATAGAACAATTAAATTTGTTATTATTAATGAGGAAGACGGGGGTGGGGTGTGGGGGGGGGGGTTCGCCTTTCGCATGAGTTGACCAACCCGCGTCTGGTCGGCGTGTTTTCCGCGATGAAACATCCAATATAACGCATTAAAAAAAACATTTTGTTTAAATTCCATCGCGGCTAACAGCGACAGCCGACGTGATCTCACGTTATTTCCAAATTACATATGTATCTCATATATAAGTCGAGTCAAGACAGTCAAATTAAGTTTAACGCAAGAACAAAAGTAAGCATTTCCTTGAAGCTAGCTCAGTTTCAATTAACCTAATGTCACAGTAACTGATGCAATCTTTTTACTTTTTCTTCCCTTTTTTTTGCTGCTGCTGCTGAACGGTTAGACTGAGCATAACGTCTGCATATAACGCAGTGGTTCTCAACCTTTTCAGACCGCGACGCCCAAAATAGTCATATTTTAACTGGGGACCCCCCCCCCCCCCCCCCACCCTGCACAAGCACATTTACTTGTAGGAGTTGGCATTACATTTAGTTTGAGTCGATCTATTCCATTGTGAAAATCTACATGCTCACAACGCCTCGCAACGTGAGGCGTGAGCATTACTGTGAGCATTACTGTATTCCCTATTCTGGGAATGTCATTGTTGGCAAACTTTTCAAACATTTTCTCTTTTGCCACAAAAAACAAAATAGTGAAAAAATTGTAGATCTACAAGCTCTCAACGCGTCGCTTGGCGACACGTTGAGAGCTTGTAGATTGACTATTTTCACTGTTTTCGAAATGGGTCTGTCATTATGCCTGTGTCCTCATGAAACAAGTTATACCTTTTTTTCTTCTTCTTTTGACGGCGCGTATCTCAGTCAATTGTGAGGGAACACAAAGACTGCAAATGGAGCCCCCCGTGCCTCCCCCCCCTCTCCCCATCAGCCACCCGTTGAAATAACCAAGCGCACACCTATAAGGCTGTCTGGCTGCTGTCAAGACCGCTGGCAGCTTGACTCACTTCCAAGCGGGGGTTCACGGTTAGAGAAATGTGACCCTCCGTTCCCCCTCCTCCGGTGCTGACCTTTCGGCTGGGCCGGCAGGCTAATTTTTTGCTTCAATGGCCAGCGGTAGCAGGCAGCTAGCGGACGTGTCACTTAATTCAACCTAGGAATGGATACGCAGGTATGTGTATGCACGACACAATTGGTTGGATTTAACCAGTTGTCGCTTGATCTACGGAGCATATGGGATGGGGGGTGGGGGGGAATTGGAGGGTTGGGGGGTTTGGATTTCGATTGAGCGAACATGCCTTCAGCGATGATTTTAAACATGAGATGCCTTATGAGATGAAATACATGGAATGTCCATCAAACTGAGGAAATGTTACCAAAAAACAAAAAGCATAAATATAAAACTAGAACAAAATACATTGTCTTAGGTAGATAATCAAGACATGCATCCCCCTCATCGTGATTACCATTTAATCTTGTTTATGTTTGTGTCTGTTTGACTCAATTCCCCGGTGTGCGCGCGTGCTATACAGTATCTTTGTGTTTAGGTAGAATATTCATATACCAGCTTTATAGCAGAAAAGGACAGAAGAAAAGTCTACCATAATCAGAAAAGCTTTTCTAATTGCATAGACTTCTTGTAAATTAAGTAATGCTGATGTTAAACAATGATTGAACTCTTCTTGAGAGCGCTAAAGATCCATAGTCCATTTGATTACCAACTCTCCATCATTTAGCCGGGGACCACCTGGAACCCCCTCAAGGACCACTGGTGGTCCCCGGACCACTGGTTAAGAACCACTGATCTAGACGGCCGGGAATCGAACTAGGGACTCTCGCACAGGCATTAGAGCCCATGTGCTACTGTATGCGGCATGTACCACTCAACTTTAGGCCTGTAGCGCCACACATTCCACACATTCATCTGCACTGCACATTCACTTAAAAGTCTGTATCTCTTATTTATTTTTTGCCCCACACAGTATAGATGTACCCTTATCTGTGCGCATGTGTGTGCACACGTTCAGCCCGATATTGTTCCCGCATTCCACTGTCTTCCTCACGGGTCCCCAGGGGCGTCACAAGGGGGGAGGGGGAAACTGGGACTGAGTTACTAGGGCCCAAGGCAAATCTTTGATGTCTTTTTTTAAGCGAACATTTGTAACTCAAATTTTGCTTCTGGAGGGTCCTTGGAAACAAATATTTTGAGATGGGGGTCTGTGGCCAAATACATATCATTTTGGGGGTCCTTGACATGAAAAAGTTTGAGCACCACTGACATAGAAACTTGGGTTTAAAAGAAAAACCTTAGAAGGATTTAAAATATTCAACGACAAATGTTCACGATTTTTCCAAAAATAGCAGATCTACAAGCTCGCAGCGACAGGCTCGGTGCTGCGCTGTGAGCTTGTAGATCTGCTATTTTTCAATAGTTGAAGCACAACATAATCCAGTTAATCCTTGTACCCAGGGCCCAGAATTTGGTGCGACGACCCGTGCGGGTCCCAGCCGTTGGATTGGATCGTTCCACTTTCTTCCTCACGAGTCCCATGCACCCGTCGGATCGCGAGCTGTTGTATTGAAACGAGACCTCGTCGTCTTGCTCCACTTTCATTTCCTAACCGGCTCACATCTTTCGGGGATGCGCGGTACACACGCGAGCGCCGTCGCCGCTTCTTCTCCCCGGGAATTGTCAAAGAACTTTCTTTGATTGTTTATGCTTTCCGCCGCCATCCCCCTCGCTCCTCCGCCGCGTCTTGATCTTCACCCTCTTCCTGCCTCACCTTCAAACCGCCGCTCCTCGTCCCACCCTCGCGTCCCTCGTCGGCGACGGGGGCGGGGTAGGTGTGTGTGTGTGTATGTGTGTATGTGCGTGAGTGTGTGTGTGTGTGTGTGTGTGTGTTGCGGTCGCCTCCCCCTGTTTATGCAATCCCCCTTGTTTTGAAGTGACAGGCCGGGGATAGATATGCAATATTAAAGAGAGGCCTTATGAATTTTTGACACCTAATTAGTCGCTTCCCCCGTTAACACTGGGAGGGGTAGGAAGGGGGGGGGATGCTCCGCCGGGGCCCTCAGAAGTGCGGGGCAGGAAAGAAAAAAAAAAGAAAGGGGGGGGGGGGGGGGGGGTCCTGCTGCCACCTCTAATGTATTCTCCTCTAATATAAGTAGTAATCATAGCGCTAAGGTTAATTAATGGCCCTCGGAAGGCTGAGGCTTTGCGCGGAATATCGTCCCCGGCAGCGTCACCGGAGCACCAATTAGGGTGCCCCCCCCCTCACCCCTCACCACGCTCTCACTTCAGATGTTAATGGCCCCTGTGTTTCCAAGGTCGCAGCGAGACAGTGAAGTGCTACAGTAAAAGCGCTGAGGTGACTGTCGTATAACAGCGCTTTATGGACGAGACCCAAGGCCTGCCTCAGCATAATCTCTATAAACTGATATTTGCATGTGAATGAATGCACAAACTGCAGGCAATGGACACCCTTTTTTTTGGTGTCGGAAGAAGAGTCCCACACCGGGCAAGACCTGCGGCGTCAGTTCAGAAAAAGCTAAGGTATGGCAACATGACTGGGGTCTTGCACGCGCGCGAAGCACCAGTCATGTTGCCATACCGTAGCAATAGGCATGATACATTTATTTTAAGAAGTACATTCTATTTTCCCCCCCGTTTCTACGGTTTCTTGGGCTGGATATGGCAGCCTGGAACGGTTGTTCAAGTGCAGCTAAACTTGGCATGTTAGTAAAGTGCCACAATTAACAATAATGCATTGCACCTGTGCAGCTGACCTGCGGAACCTGGGAATATACCATTCTGTCAAGATGAGGAGAATAAAAGTGTGGACAATATAATTATAATACTTTGTTAAAGTGACCATTTTGTTAAATTTTGCATTTGTAGTTATTTTACTGTAATTTAACAACATAATAACCAGCACAGATAGACAAAGATTTATAAAAGTCACCTTTATTTTCCCCCCTGGACCCAGGGTATGGCAGCTGCATACCCCTGCCATACCCAATTGACGCCCCTGGGCAAGACCTGCGCTGTGCGAAAGTGCACGAATTTGGCGGAACTGCGGTGCTGCCGGTGCAGGTCTGTTTACATCCCCCAGTGAAATAAACAAAAACTAATTCAGATTGTAGCTCTTAACTTGCTCTTAATGGGTGAAACTTTGTCAGAATCCATGTTAAAGGAGTAGTTCACCCCCAAAATGACTTTTTTTTTCTATTGATTAGTCACGCCATGGAGAGTAGAGGTCAATAATATTTTTTGGTTTTTGTCATATTCCTAAGACAAAAATTTGATTCGAGTAAATTTACCCCCATTGATTCCGGATGGGGACCCGTTTCGAAACGGGTCCCCATCCGGAACTAATGGGGGTAAATTTATTGTTATCACATTTTTGTCTTAGGAATGCGACAAAAAACTAAAAATATTATTGAACTCTAGTCTCCATGGCGTGACTAATCAATAGAAAAAAAGTCATTTTGGGGGTGAACTACTCATTTAAGTAGAATAGATTTCTTTTTTGAGCGGGGAATACGTTTGCAGGAACACTGAACCGTGAAAAAAAGACAACTTCCGGGGAAATTCACACGGCAGAAATCCCACCTTTCTAGCCACCCTTATGTCGTGACCAGGCTTTTCTCTCAGAGTCTTCGTAGATGAGTAAGCCTGTACATGAGGTTAGAAGAGTCCTGATTTCCCTTGGTAGTTTGTTTGTAGTCCCAGTAGTAACGACTAATCGGGATTGAGCAGGCAGCGCCAGCGGGCTGTATACACAGACTACGCACTCTGCGTAGGGCCCCGCCGACCAAAAAGGCCCCCCACCGCCCCCTCCTCAGCAGAAAAGAACTAGTGCTGCATGGTTAATCGTTTTCAAACCGAAATCGCGATGTGAAATCCCGCGATTAGCGAATCGCAAAGTAGACTTCCCAAGCAATATGGAGACGTTTTAATTTTTAAAATCCCTTCATAATTGACTAAAGCAATGATCAAATCAAACTGTGGTGACTTTCTTTGCTTCCACGCATCTCCACACCG
>NW_027665012.1:168213-170602 GCF_963921795.1 Nannobrachium achirus
AACCTGTATGTCCAAAACCGTTCATTTTGTATCTGTCGATTTAGAATAGTGCAGGGGTCTTCAATGTTTTCAGGCCAGGGACCCCTTAGTTGAGAGAGAGAGATGAAGCAGGGCCCCCGACTATAGCTTATATTGTATACAATTGTGTTGCAGATTAAAAATGTTCATATATTTCTTATACTTGTTTGACAGCACTGTACATCAGTGTATGTTGGATTCATGTGTATTTTCAGACATGTAACCACTTGAATCGTCAATACTTGGTCAGCTCTTAGTCGATCTACAAGCTCACAATGCTGTGTTGTGTGCTTAGATCTGCTATTTTTGGCTATAATGTTCCCCTCAGAATGGGGACGCTATAGGGTTCAATTGGTTAGATCTAAAAACAAAAAAACAAAAAAAAAAACATTATCATGTCACACAAAGATTTGGCGGCCCCCCTGTAGTAACTCTGAGGACCCCCTAGGGATCCCGGACCCCCTGTTGAAGACCCCTGATTTAGAATAGTGAAAATAGCCGATCTACAAGCACACACCTTGCTAGAGATACAAGGTTTCTGCCCGACAGTGACGATATGCCTTTTCTCCCCCCATTTTTTTGTGTTTATTTTCCCCTTCTTTCTTTTTTCTCTTTTTTTCAATTAGAGTCAATTGACCTGACATAATTGCCGGCAATTAAGTGATTTTCTATATTTTTTTGTAATGGTCCCGGGCTAATTTGCGTGGGCTTGTCAGCTGTATTTTATGACGCCGGCGCTTAACTCTCCCTGGCACATAATAGCTTAGAATATACAAAATAATAAAACAATCTTTACCCTCTGCTTACGCTCTCGATAATCGCAATTACAGGATCGTTTGTTGGAGTTGATGCCTAAATCCTCTACCCACCCCACCACCACCATCCTCCTCCTCCTCTTTCAATTTTTTTGTTTTGTTCGGTTCCGGCAGAGAGATATTTTTCCGCAGTTGACATGCAGTGGAAAAGGCGTGAGAGAGAGAGACAGGGGGGAGACAGAGGAGAGAGAGAGAGAGAGAGATGGGGGGAGAGACGGAGAGAGAGAGAGAGAGCAGGGACGTGCAGAGAATGTTAGAGAGGCAGGGGCTGACATTCCCTAAAATGGCACTTTTGGTGGAAATATCGAAAATAGCAGACCTCCAAGCTATTTTCGGTACGTGATACCACACTGAACTAAACATAATCAAGTCAATACTGGAGATGTGGCGTAACGGCATGGATTTCTACACAGAGAGTGCAATTCTTTCAACATAAGATGCTGCATTCAAGTCCAGGAGAGTTTGGACATTAATAAACAGGTGTTTTGTGCGAAACACGTTTTTTCCGCAAAAAAATATATAAATGACTTTTTATAAAAAAGTTGATAAAAGTTGATCTGCAGGGAACCCCTAGTTAAATTGTTTATCAGGCAGTTGACTGGCAGAGAATGAGTTAAGGCAATTCTCTCGAATGTTGCCTTCAGTATATGGCATGGAAGAGGGGCATTTGCATTTCTTTCACCAGAGTAAAAACTGCATTCATGGTCTGGAGAGGGCCTGGAGAGGGCACTTTTTAACAGACGGATAAAAGGGCAGGGGCTCAAGCCCCCTTTGACATCTATGTGTGCACGTGCCTGAGAGAGAGAGAGACAGACAGAGGAGAGTGAGAGCAGGCGAGAGAGAGGGAGTCTATTTGTTTGCGGAGCCTTAATGTAATGGGGCTTCATGTGTGTGTTAGCAGAGTCCAACTCTCCCGGGTCTCAACAAACACCGCCGATAAGTTTACTTTCTCCCGCGTTCGCTCATTAAGGATATGATTTCTTCTGGCAGCTTGTCTTTTGGATGGATAATATCTGTTTTATCCCCCCTCTCCCTTCTCCCTCCCCCCTTTAGCCCTTTCCTTCCTTCCAAATAGCTTTTTAAAAGGGTTAGCGCACATGCACACGCAAAGACGCACGCACGTACACACTAGCCAAGCGGGGAGAGTGGCCATTTGAGAGGAACCGCAGGTTCCTGTTCGATCCTCTTCTTTTTCGTTTTGTTTCAGTGCTTTTCCTTCGTTTTCATGTCAAGGACCCCCAAATTGACACTTATTAGCCCAGAGCCCTATTTGAAAAGATAAGCCAGGGACCCCATAATAGAAGATTTTTACAGCTCTATAGCAGTGATTCTCAACCATTTTAATTTCAAGGACCCCCAGTTTGACATGCACTAGGCTATGGACCCCCATTTAATGGCATTTCAATCCCTGAGACCCCAATCTATATTGTAAAATCAATGTTAATTTAACTCAGAGAGTTTACAAAGGGCGGCCAAAAGGTTATAGCCCGTTCGCTCGCATCAAAACCTCCACTCGAGTCACGCCCAATGCAGTTTGGAATTGCACTCATTGGATC
>NW_027665011.1:0-18422 GCF_963921795.1 Nannobrachium achirus
GACCCAATTACTGAATGTCAAGTCTACAAGTTTTCTTCAGAATATGTATGACACTTGATATATACAGTATTTACTATGACAGTCACACTATGCAATGGCACATTAGGAGTCCACTTGGACAGTGCTTTTATTTTCAAAGACCATCATAACTCTGAGAGTGTAGGAATGGAACCAAATGGACCCGTAGTAGGGTCCATTCGTACACTCTCAGAGTTACAGATCTGTAATTGTACTTTAGGGCTAGCTCTTATACTCTATGTTATGTATACTAATTTTTTGCAAATATAGATTGTTTTTAGGAAAATGTCAACCATAAACCAGCATGGTGATGACCCCTTGCGGGTCCTTTTGGTTAAAGCCAGCATGGTGATGACCCCTTGCGGGTCCTTTTGGTTTCATTTGTACTCCTCGGACCTCAGGGGTTACATTAAAGGAAGTCTTCTCTCATTTTCATAATCGGTCTTCACCATGCTCATCATGATAACATGGAAACCTGACTGCCTGACATCATCGATGGGAAGCCAATAGAAACAGTAGGCTTTCTATTCCTGGATTTTATATTCTATATAAATATTTACGTTTATAAATGGGGAGACAAATACATTTAGGCTAATCAATTTGTTGTTACATCTAAGGCCTAACAATTCTACAATTGCTACAAACCTGTGGATACATTTAGGTCAGATAATGATGTACCTTGCATGTTCAAATACTTTATTAGACCATTTTCCAAAGCAAACATAGTGTCCGTCCGTCCGTCCGTCCGTCCGTCCGTCCGTCCGTCCGTCCATCCATCCATCTTCAACCGCTTATCCGGAATCGGGTCGCGGGGATAACAGTTCCAACTGAGACCTCCAGATTTCCTTATCCCAAGCAACTTCCTCCACTCCCTCTGGGAGTATACTGAGGCGTTCCTAAGCCAGTTTGGAGATATAATCCCTCCATCTGGTCTTTGGTCTGCCACGGGGTCTCCTCCCAGTGGGACGCGCATCGAGGACCTTCCTAGGAAGGCGCTCGGGAGGCATCCGTACTAGATGCCCGAACCACCTAAGCTGACTCCTTTCCAAGTGTAGGAGCAGCGGTTCTACTCCAAGTCTCTCTCGGGTGACTGAACTTCTCACCCTATCTCTAAGGGAGATACCAGCCACCCGTCTGAGGAAACCCATTTCGGCCGCTTGCACCCGCGACCTTATACTTTCGGTTATGACCCACACTTCATGACCATAGGTGAGAGTAGGAACGAAGATTGCTCGGTAGACGGAGAGCTTTGCCTTCCGGCTCAACTCTTTTTTCTTCACCACAGTGAGATTTAGCGACTGCAAAACCGCTCCTGCTGCTCCGATTCTCCGGCTGATTTCCTTCTCCGTCTTCCCCTTTCTCTCATTCGTGAACAAGACCCCGAGATACTTAAACTCCTTCACCTGGAGTAAAGCCTCATTCCCTACTTGGACTGCACAATCCATCGGTTTCCTGCTGAGAACCATGGCCTCAGATTTAGAGATGCTGATCCTCATTCCGGCCGCTGTACACTCGGCTTGTACATACATTATTTTATTCCTTTTTATTTTTATTTTGTTTTACATTTGGAGAAAAGTATTGCCAATTGAGATGGCCACAATGTTTAGGTGCCCACTCCACCTTGCTGTTTCACTTGGTGTGTGTGTGTGCGTGTGTGCGTGTGCGTGCGTGCGTGCATGTGTGAGCCCAGACTTATAAGGACCCCTTAACCTATTTACTGGATATTGTTTGTGCTGTTTCTTTGACCACTGGGCACACACACCTGTGATTGATGAACGGTCAGTGTGTGCGCGCCAGTGTACAGACTGTAGTGAGTGACCCCCCCTCCCAAACACCCACACATACACACACACTGCCCTCGGCTGTTCATTAGCCGGCCATTTCCCATCTGAAACCCCCCAAACCTGCCAAAACCGCCGAAACACTCCAACACACACACATACACACACGCACAGGTGCCAGACAGAGGCAAGATCCCAATTATTGCAGAAATCAACCAGCAGCTATTACACACCTTATAGTACATCTGTGTGGCTGTGGAGTGATGTGAACAGTGCAGCGCAGAGGGGCTTAGTTGTGGTGTGTGTGTGTGCGTGCGTGCGTGCGTGCGTGCGTGCGTGTGTGCGTGCGTGTACTTGCATTACTATACTTGTGAGGGTCAAATGTCCCCCAAGTATCCACCTGTTTCCGACTTTCCGTGTGAATTTACTGTAGAAAAATGTGTGAGACACATCCGGAGAACAGCAGACAAGCTCACGTCGCATCGCAGATGCAACCGTTGTGAGCTTGTAGATCACTCTCGGCTGCGACGCCGGAACTGCCGCACACCTTCTGTGCAATGCACGATGGGACTTTGGAAACTTGTGGATAGATAGGAATGGGACGATATGAACATTTCATGTCATGATTATTGTGACCAAAGAAATTGTGATTTACGATATCATCGCAACAATCAAAATCTCCAACATCCATTATCCTTTGCCAAAAAATAGCCGATCTGCAAGCTCACAACGTGTCGCAACGCGATGCGCTGAGAGCTTGTAGATCGGCATGGAGATTTGATGGTGAGTGAAAGAAACTATGTTATTTCCAGGTCTGTTTTACCAATTATAGAGGGTTTAAGTGGTACCAGATATGCAGCTCGGCAAATACAAGGTGAATTGATCCCTGTGCATGACAATTTCACTATAAATTTAAATCTCCACGATACGTTTATTGTGAATGTTTTTTATCACGATTATCGTCCCTTCCCTAAGTACAGTATAGCAGAATTTGAGAAACAGACATGGTGAGGACCATTTTCAGAGAGAGACAAAATGGTTGTTTTATAATGGTTAACCCATTATAGACAGGAACACATTTTTGCGTATTAAAGTGCATGTACAGTATGTAGCAACGTTTTTTTGAAGATTTTTTTTCTGAGAATTGTCTATGAAAGCCAAAGGTGTAAGCTATCAAATAGTGTTGGAATTTTGTGTCTAGCTGCTACAGAGGCTGAGTAATATGTTTTCCAGAAAAACACAGGGTAATTTTCAAATCGGACTTAGGCCTAAATAAAAAATATTTAGGTTAGCCTTATACAATTAGGAAAAAAAGACTTGGGTTGGAGTTACGGTTCGACATTTAGATGTTATTTTTAAAGGCTGGCATTAACAATTTATAAAAAAAAAAAACAATGTACTCACAATGAGTTGTGAGCTTGTAGATCTGCCTTTTTGTCGGCTATTGTTGATATACTCACAAGTGCCGTAATAAGAACGTGTGTATGTGTGTGTGTGTGTGTGCTTGCGTGTGTACGTGCGTGCGTGCATGTGAGAGAGAGAGAGGTGTGTGTGTGTGTGTGTGTGGTGGGTCTTGTTAGTCTGCTAAACAGGTGGTCCTCTGGGAGTGACCCTTTCAGATGTGTGTCTGGCAGTCTTGTTACTGCTGTTAGAGCAGTGGATGCAACCGTCCCGTCCAGCCTCTGGTAAAAACGGAAATGACCATAAAAACTACACGGTTTATCCCTCGCCGCCTAGCTCTGTCTAGTCAATCAACATAATAACCACTCAAGCACTATATATAAAACATAAAAAAAATAAATCCCTGTTATCACCCAATTATTTTCAGCAAATACAGCCGGTTCATCAAAATCGTAGTTCCCAGAATGTTTTATTTTATTTCGTTTTTTAACATCAACAAGGGTGCATAATGTATTTTTTTAATAAGATAAAAAAAATGGAATAAAAAAGTTCTGAACTTTTTTTGGAAGAATATTCTTTGCATTTAAAAAATGTCTTGGCAATAGGTCCATTGTAAAGCCTGTTTCCCCATAGCATCCCACTCTTAACACCAGATAAAGAAGATTTTGTTTTGAAATTCAAACACTTTCAAGATTAAAAAATTCGCAACTGACACTTTGTGAGCTTGTATTTACCATTTTTGGCAACCACTGTTCTAAATCCTGTTAAAAACAAACATACATACAGTATGTTGTTATAGGCCTATACAGTATATATAGCTGAAATCTAAGATGACACAGATGCTTTCCTGGTTTTGATGGTGGGTGAATCCCTAATTGGCCGTCTAATTGCTTAAGCCAGTAGGACGTATGGTGGGAGGCTACTAAATCGTAACCTCTGACTCGAAGCATTTTCATAAGACGGCTAAATAGGTCATGTTTGGCAACACTCCCCCGTCTCCGCGTGTGCGGGGTCGTGTTCCACCTTCCAGGGTCACCCAATCCTCTCCTTATCCTCCTGACACTGTCTGTGTGTGACCGCACGCACGCACGCGCGCACGCGCACACGCACACGCACACGCACACACACACACACACACACACACACACACACACACACAGTGTCAGGAGTGTCGATTGATTGATTGATTGATTGATTGATTGATTAATTGATTTTTATTAGCAGTTTGCAGAAAGCACAGGAAAGTAGAGTTCAATACAAGGTCTACTAAGAGGATTTCAAAGTCCAAGAAAGCCTATGGCTTACTTCCATTGGGGTCCTTTGTATTGAAACAACAATACGATATTGTCAGAAATAAAAAAATATGTACAGTAAACAAATCAGAAATAAAAGATTTGTACAGTAAAAAGATCTTCTGGGTAAATGGTAAATGGTGCATTTATATATAGCGCCTTTATCCAAGGTGCTTTACAGAGAGTGTGCATTACATTCACCCATTCACTCACACATTCATACATCGATGGTGGAGGAAACCTGCTCACCGGGAGCAACTAGGGGTTCAGAGTCTTGCTCAAGGACTCTTCGACACCAACTCTGGCGGGAGCCCGGGATCGAACTGGGAACCCTCCGTGTTCTAATGGCAGTTTCTCTTCTCCTGAGCCACTGCCGCCCCTAGGGGTGGCAGGCTTTTAACTTTATAACAAGGGCCAGTTCCGAGTTGCAGACACTTGTGGGTGCTCTTTCAGAGCGGTCTTGAAGGAGTGTTGGGATTTACACTCAGTGTGACACACACAGTGCCCGTCTGATGACTTTGACTTGCATGATCTAATGGAGCGTGGTTTTGCGTCGACACGTAAGGCAGGGGTCTTCAACGTTAGACCCTTAGCTGAGAGAGAGTTGAAGCAGGCGAACCCAGCACTACCTACTGAATGAAATTGTGTTGCAGATTAAACTTTTTCATAGATTTCATAGATATACTGTAGCTTCATAGACTTATTTGACACTAACATCAGTGTTGTGAACTCTTTTCTTTTTCTTTCTTTTTTTGTCTTCACTATTAATAAATTGGATTCCCGTTAAAGGGATAAATCACCCCCCCAAAAAAACTTTTTGTCTATCAATTACTCACCCCATGGAGAAGTCATGGATATCTTTTAGTTTTTGTGTCATTCCTAAACCAATATTTTGGAGACACAACGAGCCTGCTTTGTAATTCCCTATGGAGACGCAAAGAGTATCGCATGAGCCAAATTATTGGCTCATGCGATAAAAACTATCCCAAAAATATATGGGGTGAGTAATCGATGGAAAGAAAAAAAAAAATTTGGGGTTGAACTACTCCTTTAATGTGACTCTGAGGATCCCCTAGGCCTAGGATTTCCGGGTTACATATAAGCCCTCGGGGAGTGTTCAACGTGGCACTCACACACCTGCACCCCCACAGGCTTCATTAGGTCAGACACTCTGCTGTCTGTCATTAAGTGGATTGGCTTTGGAAGGAGTGACATTCCCACCATTGTTCAAAGCCATTCTTTACTATAGACGGGTTTCTGGTCCACGTTACACTGATAAAACTAGATGCGTGCGCAGGGTCCGTACCAAAATTAGCCAATAAAACCAGCGCTCCCCAAAACAACAGGTTTGGGGATTGTACGGAATTGATTACATGATACAGTCAGCTGTGCATTTAGTTTCAATGTTTGTAAACAAGAAACCCGTCTATATGTGATACAAATGTCAAATGTGAGATACAATGTCGCATTTGTCTGTCTGTCTGTCTGTCTGTCTGTCTGTGTGAGATACAATGTTGCATTTGTCTGTCTGTCTGTCTGTCTGTCTGTCTGTCTGTCTGTCTGTCTGTCTGTCTGTCTGTCTGTCTGTCTGTCTGTGCTTAAACACAGTTTTGAATCCCTGTTTTGCAACAACATGTGTGTAGATGGAAAAAAAAGAGCAGCCTAGGTAGAGCCAAAGGTCAAATTTGCTACTGTAAGTATTGAGGGTTTAAGTGATTCAATGTCTGAAAATACACATTAACATGAATCCACCACATTAATAGAACAGGTTGTGTCATACAGTTACAGAGCACTGATGACAGTGCTAACAAGTCTATATGCCGTCTATGAAATCTGTGAAAGGTTTAATCTGCAACACATTTCGATACAGTATGTAGTGGAGGTCCCTGCTTCATCTCTCTCTCAGTTTGGGGGTCCTTGGCCTGCAAAACACACAAGGCATTCCTGACGCATATGCTTGGAACATACAGTACATAAGGCCTAAGTCAGTGGTTCTCCAAGTGGGGTCCGAGGGAAACAACTCACATCTCCATTTTTCAACTCCTATACTTCTCTGCCACACAAAGGTTGCAAAAATAGACACTCTGCAATCACAGTGCACGTACTGTAGATCTTCTATTTATTTATTTATTTATTTTTGGCTGCTTTTGATTGATTTAGGTCACGTGGTCTCTCTGAAAACGGTCTGAAATAGTCTGAAACTCATGTCACAGTGTAATCTGCCCCTTGCCCCCAACAACAGCTGACCAGTACAGTAAGTAGTCTAAGTACAGTCAATTAATTTGATTGGCTTATAATTGCTCATTCCCACAATGACATCCCCGGTCCCACAAAACAATCTTCCTCCAAGTATAATCATAATACCTAGGGGTGTAACGATATAGTAACTGTATCGAAATATCGTTTTTAACTTAAAAAAATCGAAGTATATCGAAATGAAAACAGATAAAATCAAATCGTATCGTTTTATTTT
Source organism: Nannobrachium achirus (assembly GCF_963921795.1). Classification (NCBI taxonomy): domain Eukaryota; kingdom Metazoa; phylum Chordata; class Actinopteri; order Myctophiformes; family Myctophidae; genus Nannobrachium; species Nannobrachium achirus. The sequence goes on from NW_027665011.1 coordinate 6,966, forward strand.
GTATCGTATCGAATCGGCAGTGCAAAGAATCGATTGTATCGATACTACCTACTTGTGCATTGTATTTAGCATTTTTAAGAAGAAAAAATTAAAAGGAGGGGTTTAATTACTTTTCCTTTCCATATAGCTACACTGGTCTATCGATAAATGTGTGTAATTTCTGGGTTCATGTCAAGGTGCAGGTTTGTCAATATACAATGTCCATGTATTTGGCAGATAATCACTGTGTTTACTTATTTATCCATAATAATACATGTTTCCCTTAAAAACCTGCACCATCCACACCTTTCACACAGATTTAATTTCTTTTCTAAATAGTTACTATATCGATTTTAAATAATTAAATCGAATCGTATCGTATCGCCATGAATGAACCAATATCGTCCATGTATCGTATCGTCAACCATGTATCGTGATATGTATCGAATCGTTATTAAAATGTATCGTTACACATGGGGTGCCATGATTTTGATGATCAGGTATTATTAACACCTGATCATCATCAAAATCATGGCAACCCATCTTTAATGAAGGCTCACACATGTCAAAATATGGTACGTCCAACTAGAATGACCTGTATCCTCCTTAATCTTTAGGAAGAAGCATTTTAATCTGATCGTTTTCAGTTTTTCCTTGTATTTCCTGTTTTCCCCGCATGCGTATCAGCTCCATATATACCGGCTGTAACGTGCTTAGCTGCACTAAAAAGACAATCAGGTAAAACTGCTTCTTCCCTGATGTCATTTTTTCGACAGCAACGATATTTGTCAGTTTTCATCGTATCCCTTATCTTTTTTGCGTGCATGTCACGTTGCTGAGCATGTGGCGATGGACTGTGATGTGTGTATTTGTAAGTCAAAACAGATAGATTTGGGCAGGGGGGCTTGCATATGTGTGTGTGTGTGTGTGTGTGTGTGTGTGTGTGTGTGTGTGTGTGTGTGTGTGTGTGTGTGTGTGTGTGTGTGTGTGTGTGTGTGTGTGTGTGTGTGTGTGTGTGTGTGTGTGTGCGCGCACGCAGAGGGGTCACAGCTGTGTTTGACAGCCTGTCAGCACTTTGCTTGTGGAGTGCATTCATCAATAACCCCGGCCTGCTTGCTTTGTCTGCTGTTTTAAAACTGCATTTGCATATTAAATGGTCCGTGTCCAGTGGACACTGCAGCAGGTGACTATATACATGATGTCAGGAATAACAACTTTTACTCCATGGGTGGGTCTCTCCAACAGAACAGAACCCCTTTACTCACAACGGCGTGAGCAAAGGTTTTCCCCAGAATACGCTGGAATTATACGAAGAAAAACAAATAGGTTTGACAACTGCCGTTACACGGCGGTTGTGAATCACGTTCAATGACCCCCAATGACCACACATGAAAGCTAGATAGCAATTTGTATGTTTTTATTTAAAGCTTTTTTTACTGACTACAGTAGGTGCTCGGTCGGGTTATTTTTGTCTAGATTGATATTTCTATGCATTTGATGTAGGCCTATTGATGTTGATGTATTGATGCATTACCTTGCTAATTGTATTGATGTATTACCTTGCTTGTTATACGTCGCTCTGAATTAAGAACGTCTGCTAAATGCCTAAATTGTAAAATTGTAAATTGTAAACTGACATGTTAAAAAAGCCAGACACGATTGTACTGGAATCAGTCTTTGGCAAGTTCCTTTGGGCCTCAACTACTTCTTCAAACAAACACATTTGCCTCCCTCTATTCTATCTTTGCTCTTTTCTGCACACTTTTTTTTTGTATCTATTTTAATTTTGTTATCATTATTCTGCTACTGTTACTGTCTATGCTGCTGCATTGTCTGAAGCTTTTGATCCAACGTTAAATTATTTTGCTGGGGACCTCGTGGAATCCCCCCTAAGGACCCTTTCAAGGGTTCCCAGACCCCACTGTGAGAACCAATGCCCTATAGAGCATCGCAGTGGAAGTGGTTTCCGGGCGCCACTAAAAATCTCCCATTCATTTTACCCATAGACTTTTAGAAAATAATTTATAACAATTATGTTAAGCCTAGAAACAAGCCATCCAGGATTCCAGTGAATCACGACCATACTGTAAATACCTTTGATCCTATATAAAAACATATTTTAATATTTAATTATTTGATATACATTTAATAAATACCCTTTGTTTAGCGATTTTCTAAATGTTCTTTTCACAGAAACAAAGGTTTCATGGTCATGATTCACTGCCATCCTGGATGGCTTGGTTCTAGGCTTAACATAAACGTTATAAATATTTTCGTGAAAGTCTATGAGGAAATGAACAGGAGTAAACCACACCCACTGCGATGCTCTATATGGGTGCTCAGACGTTACCACCTGGGATTGGTTGGTGAACTATTCCTTTAAACAACAATTCTCTCTTGTGAGAACCAAGGAAATGGTCTATTTCTCGAATCCTACCATACCCGTGGGGACATTTAACCCCTCACACCTAATACAGGTATGTGTGCATATCTCTGTGTTTGTACGATTCCAATGATTTCTCTAAACAGGGTTTAAGAATCATTTAGCAGATATAGTTGAGCATGGATGAAAGGGGTGTTCTATGATGATGGATGAAGCTATCGCGTTGCCTTTGAAGTGGCTCCCTGCCTGCCTGCCTGCCTGCGGCCGTTTTAAGGGTTAGGCCCAAATAAATTTCATCCCACTCTCATGTTTTGACACCCCGCCCAGAGGCAGGCCCGACAGCCCATAATAGAAACCTGATCCGCGGCTATACTGAAAAACACACTCTATATACGTAGAGAAACGTACATCTGGGAGTCAGTGTACAGTTGGTGTATAGGCCAGTGGCTCTCAATCTTTTCAGGTCGCAACCCCCCAAAATAATCATATTATGAACTGGGGGTGGGGACCCATCCAAAATAATCATATGGGGACCATCCAAAATAATATTTGAAGTGGGGATCGGCTCCCAGTACTTACTGCAGGACTTGGCCGTGTTAAATAGCTCTATTTTGTGATCGATCACCGCTAATAGAGTGTTTGTTCAGCAACAGGGCTCTCCCCCATCTCTCCAGCTTTTCTTGTAAACAGACAATGCATTCAGCCAGGTCAGGGTAACAATTACATCAAATCAGGAGAGAGAACTGACACTGGATACAGCATAAAGGAGTGGAATTGGAAGTGATGACACAATTGGAACTTGAACACAAGCTGATAAATGATCTTGGATGAAATTGGTGACACGTTTTTTTTTTTGGAGCTGGAGAGACGTTGTTACCAATGATACTAATGAAGGCCCTGTTCCATTTCATGTAGCACATTGGTTCTAAAACCTTTTATTTCAAGGACCCATAACTCTCAGAGTTACACCCTTTTTAAGGGGTCATTTGGAACCTCAAAGGAACCATGAGGGTCCCTGCATGGGCCACACTTCTTGTTGAATTTGTATTTAATTGCTGTATGTCTTATCTAACTACAAAGGCTGTTTGAAACAGGTACGAAATAACATTCTCTTTGAGCGGGAATCGAGTGAGAAAACAGATCAGGGCACAAAATGCAAAGACAATCTCAACGCCATTTCCCATTACACCAAAGCCACTGGGAAAAATGCTTCATTCAGCGCGGTCACAATGGCCATTCTATTGGATGACAAATCGTAATTATGTCTGGCTTGCCTGCGATTGTCTGACATGGCCTTCAAACTGTGTTGAATTGACGACATTCCTTTTCGCTTTCATCCTCCGCAGCTGGCTCAATGCGAGCCAAGATGTCTTTTTCATTTGGCTCCTGCATGGCATGGCATCTTATGTCCCCAAAAATCTCGATACGTCCTTGAACTGCTTGTGGGAAGAATGACGGGGCTGCAATAAGCCTTTGCACAATCAACATTCTCTCCCGGTCAATCTAGTAAACAACTAACGCTGGTTCTTTTCTTTCTCTCTCTCTCTCTCTCTCTCTCTCTCTCTCTCTCTCTCTCTCTCCCCCTGAATCTCTGTGATACAAATGGTGAAAATGGAGCCGTCCACTGATCAAGTCCGACCTTGATCCAGGGTCGGGAGAGACACACAAAAGGGACATCCGTCTCTCTCTCTCTCTTTCTTGCTCATCTCGAGGGAGACTTGTATTTTGGTTGCGTGCCGGTGTGGTGTACCGGAAAAACCCAATTCACAAGCTCACAGCGTGCCACATGTTTGTGAATGTGTTTGTGTGTGTGTGTCTGTCGTCCCCCAACTATCTCGAGAACAGTCTGACCAATGGACTTCAAACTTGACATGTCTATCGCAGAGGGTGCGACTCCGAGGGCGTGCAGTGGTGACCGAGTGGGAAGTCAGTTAGATCAGCGGCTGTCCAGAAATATTTATATCTATCAACCTGTTATATCTATGCATATATCATTAACTCCATCTCCAGTTAACTTAACCCTAATTGATAATACTACAGTCACACAAAAGCATCAAATGTAGCAGATCCACAAGCTCTAAACGCTTGTAGATCTGCTACTTGTGTTGTTTTTTCTTTTTAATTTAAATCCTGGAAAGTAACCGTCTTGGGTGGCGCCCGGTGGCCTACTGGTCTAAGCGCATACCATATATATAGGCATTGATGCCTGGCGGCGTCGCCGGTTTGATTCCCGATCCGGACGGCCTTTGCCGCATGTCTCTCCCCATCTCTCCCCCCGTTTCCTGTCAGTCTACTGTACTATCCAATAAAGGCATAAAAGCCCAAAAACAAATCTTAAAAAAAAAAGTAACCGTCTTGGACATAATGAGGATTCCACCCGACCAGAGACGATATCAGAAATATTTGGAAAAGATCTGCGAACCTGATATATCCATGAATGTACCGAAAATATCTGTGATATCCAAGAACCTGAGTAATGTACCGAAGATTTACCACAAACATCTGCGGATATCTATGAACCAGATATGAGGTCAGCATCTACAGATCCATCTAAAATAATTAGAAATATTGTGTACATTTTCATCTGTAATATTATTAAAAAATTAAAACTTACATTGCACATGCAATGAATTATTCCAAAATTCAAAAAAAAAAATCAAAATATTACAATATTACACAAGATCACTCAAAACAAGGATTTATAATAGAGAAATGCAGTCAGAGTTACTTGAAGTCCAGTGGGAAGTTTCCGCAGTCAATTATGATTTGGGGAGCTAGGGCATCTGCAATGTTTTTTTTTTTTTTTTTTTTTTACACAATATTATGTTTTTAGATGGATCTGTACGGTATGATTATACAGTAGATCTACCAGAAATATTCAGAAATATCAAAGGAAATCTATGATCGCCCATTCACAAGTAAATTGTCTATTTCGGGCCCAAGTGTAAATCAAGGTGTCAGAGGTGAGGGTCAAACATGTTCTTCAAAGTGAACCAATCACATCAGCCTTTCATATGAAGAGAAGGACGTGCAGGAGGGACTATGAAATATGAACGTGTCAGGGATTGTCCGTTGGCTCGCGGGTATGCATGTTGTACGATGTACGACCAATAATAAAATTTAAAAAAAGCTCAAATGTATGAAAATGTTGCCATATAAAAAAAAAAAAAAGAATTTGTGAATTTACTAAATTCTGCTTATTGCTTCGTGATCCGGTTTGGCTTTTCAAAATAAGTCAGTAAATCAGTAAATCTGCCCCTAGGCTAGGCATTAAAAACACTGATCGTGGGCGTACAGTATGCGCTGGTCCAGGCGCATACCACTTATAGGCATTGCCACATAGGCATGGATGCCTTGTGGCGTTGCCGGTTCAATTCCCGATCCGGACAACCTTTGCCACGTGTCGCTCACCATCTCTCCCCCCATTTCCTGTCGGTCTACTGTCCTATCAATAAAGGCATAAAAGCCCCCCCCAAAAAAAATAACATTGGTTGTGTCTTTCCGATCCGGTTTCAGGCTTTTATCAGTGTAAGGTCAATGGAAGTTGTCTGTTTCCACTCAGAATTATGTGATGCGTTTTAGTCACGTAGGAGTCTCAAACAATGCTGTTTCTTACAATAAATACACTATTTCTTTGCTAAATTATTTATTTACACCTGTGATTTATATATATTTTTTGGGCTGTGTATGATAAGTTTTCTTTCAAATACGATAAAAAAATCCCATCTGGCAACACTGCGTACGTTATGTGCCGGAGTTGCTAATTGGTATGGACAGAGCAAGAACCATGTTTGTCAGCCCACTGGTGCAAATCTCACCGTGACACTGAGGTGGATTTTATTCACTAGCCCGGGGTGAGAGGTCACCATCACAATCAATGGCCACTAAAAAAGAAGCGGATAGGAGAGGCCAGAGCGCTGTGTTCCTCTTGTTATTGATGGGTCATTACACCCCGGAATGTCTCGCCACGCTTCATCCATTCATACACCGTGAAATCCTCACTCTTCATTTCACTCTGAGAGTGTACCAATGAGGGCATATAACGAACAAGTCGACAAGTCTTCATTACACAAGTCGACTCCCACCAGAGAAAGTCGAAAGTTGAAGTTAAAAAAAAACTTTCCATTGTGAAAATAGCAGATCTACATGCTCACAACGCCTCGCGTTGCGAGGCGTTGTGAGCATGTAGATTGTCTATTTTCACAATGTCTGCCTCTATATATTTGACAATTTGGCCAATGTTTAATTTGTCATTTTAGAGGCATTAAAACGTCCTTAAATTGTCACTTTATATAGAAATGTGCTGATAACCTCTATACACTTAGTTTTTTTGTATAGTGTTAAGTGAGAAAACAATGTTGCGCAATAGGTTAATCATCTGGGGACAATTATACGATAATTTGGGGACCCCCCTGGGGGTCCCAAACCACAGGTTGAGAACCACTGCTATATTGGACCTTCACAGCCAAGCTAAACTCTCCCTTGTAACTCTGGAAGAGGCAGTGGACGTATGATAAGAAAGTATGAAACTGAAACATAAAATGCAGAAAGGCACATACTGTACAGTAGTACATACACATACATATTGATACAACAGGTAGGCCTAAACATTAGGGTGGCCACCAGTAGGACCTCAGAAAGGAGGACACTTTTCCAGGCTTGCTGTGTGGGTAACCAACACAGCCCTTGTTTACACCAATGCGTTTACACCAGTGGTATCAAACTTAGTCATGTCAAGGACCCTCAAATTGATATATATTTAGCCGCAGCCCCCCCTTCTCAAAATATTTTGGGGTCAGGGACCCACATAGACCCCAAGATTCCAGATCTTTTTTTTACTATATCTACAGGCTCATAGTCATAGCTAGATCGGCTATTTTCAAAAGTTTTTTTTATGTTCTATTACATTTAGTCATTTACCTGGGGATTTATTTAAGTTACCAAAGACCATTCATTAATGATGTATTTTATAATGGCCTATTTTACTTTACATGTTTAGATTTCAGTTTTGGGGAAGTTAAAGTTACATGTAACTGAGTCACGTAACTAAGTTACATTTTGCTGTAACTTACTGAGTTACATTCATATTTCTGTAACTCGCCAAGTAACTGAGATACTTTTTGGGTAATTTTTGGCTCAAGTTACAAGAAGTTACAAGCAAAGTTATAATTTTACATTTAAGTTTTGTTAACACACCTTCCAAGCCCCGGCAGAACCCCCTGAACCCCGGTACTGCCGTGCAATCAGCGTTTTATTTACAAACATGTTTTAAAAAACAAACACACCAAATGATAAACAACGCGCGCGGGTCGTTCAGTGCAAGCCAGCAGGACGTGCACACACTACGTGTTTGGGCGGCCACTTACTTAGAAGCTGCTGCTGGCTGTATTTCTGCCGTTCATTTGCATGGAGCGAGATGGGGTAATCCGCGAGAAAAAACAGCGTTCGAAAGTACATTACGTCCTCGTCGCACGCACATCGATCTAATTCCATGTATTCCACTCATTCCGAAGCCTTGATTTCGCCTGTCGTCTGGTCGAAAAAGACGAGGGGATGGGCTAAGCCAGGCTGCCGCACACACAAAGGAAAGGAACGTAATGGCCGCTCGTGGAGCCAGTGGCAGAGCCAGCCGATGACGTCATCACGTTTCTGACGTGATCCTATTGCACAACGTCTCTTAAAGAGACAGAGCACGACCTGCGACTGTATTTTTCAAAAAAATATGATTAATTTCATAAATTACGGGAAAGTACGGGAAAGTGCGGACGGCTAATTGGAGGTCGAGGCAAGTACGGGCAAGTGCGGACGGCTTTGAAGGTGTTAAGATTGACGATCAAATGTCCTCAACAGATCATAATTGTCTTGTTTTTTTTTTACTTTATATTAGGAACACAGATGTTTACTAAAGAAAATGTCAACCTATTTGGCATGTGACTTTTTTTGTAGGATATAATATTTTGTTTCATGTACACCAAATGTACATTCTCAATTTAAAGCTGAAAAAAAGTAACTTGAAGTAACTCAGTTACTTTTTCTATGTAACTTGAAACTTTATAAGTTACATTTCTCCAGGGGTATATCTTTAACTTGATCAAGTTACTGCCATGGTGAGTTACTTGTAACTGTACAAGTTATGCTTTCAAAGTAACTTCCCCAACACTGTTAGATTGTCTTTTTCTTGGGTTAGAAATGCAATTGTTCCTGAGTTAAATTGTCGCATTGTAAATCTAATCCACACTCTAGATAGATACCTTTATTATCCCAAGGGGGAAATTCAGTAAGGTAAGGACTGGCATATTTGAAATAATAAAACAGAGAGGGAGTGGAAGAGAAGGGGAGACTCGTACGGTACGGACATAGGATTTCCAGATAGTTCTGCTGCTAGCTGTTATTTTGTTCTCAATTGAGGATCCAACAGGTTGGGGAAAAACGAGAGGGCATGCCTACAGTTCCCAGATTGAGTCATTCTGTCAGTCAAATCATGCCGATCTATGGCAAGTTTTCCTTTGTTGCAGCTGACATCAGTTATGTCCATTACACAATAACAATGCACACGATGCGAAGTACATGATACTCGCTAATCTACTTTACTTTTCTGAACTGATTTTCGCTAAATTACGTTTTCAGTTTTGTCAAATCTACCGTTACAACCAGGGCAGGAATTTCATGGAGGCCATGGCCGTCGTTGCCCTTCAGTTTGGCCTTGTGCCCCAAACCAATGGCATGACCTGAGGCCACAGTGGCCTTAATGCCCCAGCTGACTGTACTACTTTCTCCTCTGTCTGTCTTGTCAAAATGTAGACACCAGTGTCTTTCTTGTCATGTAGACGACACCAGTGTCTTGTTGAGTCCTCATTTTTAAACGAATCCAGTATCTTTGATTTGTGCAGGGCTGAGCATCAGATTGTAAATACCCATTTATTTATTTCACAGCAGATATTCTACATATTAAATGTAACCCTTAAATTCAATTAATTATTTCAATGGACTAAAATCTTATTTTATTTGATGGCCTTCCTGCCCTGGCATTTGGCCTTTGTGCCCTCAATAAATGGACAACCCCAAAGGCCAAGTGGCCTTGCCCCTAAAATTATGAAATTCCAGGCCTGGTTACAACGGCAGTACTTTGGCATCAGTTTGATAAACAAGTGTGGGAGGAGCGTTCAAGTGTGAGTGACAGCTAGGAGCAAGCACAAAACAAATGCACACACACAGCAATGCAGCTGGCTGGCTGCCAGCTGATGATTCTAGGGCTTAGGGCCGGACTGGTTCAATAAGTTGCAATATTTTCTTATGGCTCTGTCAGTAATTTCAAGTAACAGCAAAAAAGTAATTTTCCTTCAAAAATCAAATATGTCCCTTAATAGCAAGATAAATGCAAAAATGAAACTGCATGCATTACAAACTTTTCTGCTCTATGATCCTCAACAATCACTGCTTTCATATACAGTATAGTAAAATGATAAAGTAAATCAAATCCATACAGAAGACAGGTTTGCCCTTTACATCCGTGAACATCAGGCATGTGCACACATAGACATCAAAGGGGGCTTGACCACCTGCACTTTTATCCGTCTGTAAAAAGTACCCTCTCCAGGCCATGAATGCAGTTTTTAAAGTTAAAGAAATGCAAATGTCCTCTTTCCCTGCTGTACCTGAAGGCAGTATTCAAGAGAATTACCTTTTCCAAACTCTCCTGAACTTGAATGCAGCATCTTATGTTCAAAGAATTGCCCTGTCTGTGTAGAAACCCATGCCCTTTAATATGCCACATCTCCAGTATTAACTTGATTATGCTTAGTTTAGTATGGTATCACACACCGAAAATAGCCGACCTCCAAGCTCACAACGCGTCGCAGTTTTCAATATTTTCACCAAAAGGCCCTTTTAGAAATTTCAGCCCCTGTCTCTCTAACATTCTCTGTACGTCCCTGGTGAACATGGCCACCCTACTATTGTCAGGTACAGTAAGTGTTAACTAAACACGTAAGCAGGAAATTATAAGAAGGCAAGCATGAGAAATAATGTAACTAGAAAGGTAAGCAATAAACAAAAGCAGGTAGAATATACTTTATAAGTTAAGTATTGCAATGAATACAGAGTCCAACTAATACAAGTAGGCCCACAGTCTGAACTTCCATTACTTATCAATGCCTGCCAATAAAGTTTAGGCTACACAAAAGTAGAAAATACCTGCTATAAAACCAAATATGCATTGTCACAATAGTAGGTCTACTCACTCATATTGCCTCTCACAGGGCTAGAAACCAACAGATGGCTTTGGAGTTTGGATGAATTAACACAACACTCAAACATGCTGCCACTTGTGTTTACAAATGGAAGTACCGGGTCACTTCCTGTAGAATGTATTAGATACATAAACTGCGCCCCCTGGAGACAGGGAGGTACTAAACTTAAAGAAAAATAGAATAACTATGCCCCATAGAGGCAGTGAAGTAAAATAAAGATTACTTGCCATTACAAAACATTGAGCTCTACAAGTGAGTCAGGTATGAGAAAAACAAATGGGCGCTCTACATCAACACCTTCACAGTAGCAGATTGCCTACTGACTAAGAATCGTCAGTGATCGATTAGAAACACTCAAGTCTAGTGGTTTGCTTATGCGTCAGCAACCACAAAAGTATTAATTACAAAAAGATCATCCAGTCACTCCATGGCGTTATGTAATTGAGGAGGACACCCAAAACCTTGTGAACATGTAATGAGACATCAGCGCTAATGAAGTGTTTGGAGACTGTTCTTATGAACATTTTGTAGCTGTGTAGGCCTACTACATGTTTGGAAACACAAGATGACAGTGATGACAACTGAAGGACTTTTGAGACCTTTTTAATACCTACAAAAATAAAGAAAAGAAAAGAAAAGAGACCATTACTGTATCAAAAGCAAACATGGTCAAACATCGGCCAAATTGTCAAATAATGGAAGAAAGGGGCAACTTGATTGAATATAGGCAATCTACAAGTGCCTTGTTGTGTGCGTTGTGTGCTTGTGGTCTGGCTACTGTAGATCCGAGTCAAACTTAATGTAATACCTCAACTCGTACAATTCCAAGTGCTTGTCAGGGTGGAC
>NW_027665010.1:0-63113 GCF_963921795.1 Nannobrachium achirus
CTAAACGTGGTCCTATGGACCTTAATCGCTAGGCCCTGGTGGTGACTGAGTGTCATTGTTTTGTCTCCAGCGTGGGTAAAGACCATAGAGTTATAATAAGAATAGAGAGGACACCGGATAACCCCACCCGTCCACTTGCATTGAGTTGCTCACCCAGCGCATGAAGTGTACTTCCGCGTTTGAAACGCCTCTGAAACGTGACGTCATAGTTTGTCTTCATGGACGCGCTGGGGCTGTAATTCATGAACGAGCACTTCCGGTATGAACGCGCGTCAATACAAAGAAGCCTAGACACGCATTCATGATTAGAAGCGATTAGAAGCCCCAACTGCCGTACCTCAAACGGCCACCATGTCCATTTTGCTTCAAAGCTCCCCCTCGGTCCTGGGGGCTTGGTAAAGACACCTCATCACATGACTCAGAGAGGCTTTGATCCCATCCCTGCTGCGTCAGCATCGTCTCCCTAGGCGACAGCAGCATTGTTTCCAAGGCAACATCCCATCATGTCCGTCCGGGCGATGGGAGCGGAGGTGGGGAGGTGGGCCCGGCGCCTCTCAGCCTGCAGGTCGCTATGGCAACAGCGGCGTGGCGGCGCGGTGACCCAGATGGTGTCAGCGGTGGGGGGCGGTTCATCTTCAACTCGTCCCGTATCATCATCATCATCATCCAGATGGAGACTCAATGCCAACACCTCTTCATTCCAACAGTACTCTCAGCCTCAGGTATAGTCTCATGTTTATATGTTGAAACATGTTCATACGATTTCCAAAAAACAGCAGAAATAGTTTATAGCAGAAAAAGCTTACGTGTTGTAAGTTTGTAGATCAGCTATTTCTGATGTTTAAAAAAGAAAAAAAGGATCAGATTATTGACCCTTTTGAGGTTACCTTTCAATCCGGGAACCTCTATTTTGGGTAGTTGTTGCTATGTACATTATATAGCAACGCACATTTTAGTTTTTAAGAAAGGTGTTTAAAAGGTTTTAGAATTGGCCTCGGGTCTAAAAGCATTAAATGTGTCATTTCTTTGCTTTTCAGGGCAGGTTTGACAAATAACAAAATTCAAACTGAAAATGTGTTCCATGTTCAATTCCAAAAACACACTTTAATCGCAATTATTTGTGTTACAATTAATAGTCAACTTAAATTGAGTAATTGTGGCAGCCCTACTTGCTTTTACTTAATTATTTTTGTAATAATCATCATAATTGTTGATCGTTAATTGCCCATGTAGATTTCAAATATATATTAAAAAAAGAAATATCCTGTACAATTTCTTTACTTCCACTAAGTGTACAATTATTAAATATATCAGTATTTCTTGGTATATTTAAGTTATTTGTCATATTCTGCCCTGTGCAACTTTCGTTTACAAAGCCTTAAAAGCCAAACAACAAAAACACAAATTAAATCATTAATGGTAGTTAACCTCTCTCCAACAGGGTAGGACAGCAGATGAGAAGGATCATTAAATCATTAATGGTAGTTAAATCATTAATGGTAGTTAACCTCTCTCCAACAGGGTAGGACAGTAGATGAGAAGGATCATCTCTCTCTATCATCTTCCTCTGAGGTCCAGGAGCAGTCTGACCGGTAGGCCTGTCTCCATTAGTATTACATCAAATCACTTATTTTGCATAATCGTCAGAATTCTTTTGGAAAGTATGATGTTATAAGGCCTGTTTTTTTCCTACTCTACTCTACACTCGCCCCAAAATAGCCGATCTACAAGCTCAGGACGTGCTGCAACGCTGTAGCACGTTGTGAGCTTGTAGATCGGCTATTTCTGGCAAAAGTTCCCACCAGTATAGAGGGTATGCACGTGACATCATCAGACCTGGAAGTTATGCAGGAACGCCTGGCAAAAACGAGTGGCAAAAAAGTACTTTCTGGCCTTGACAGCCCATACATCCAAACAGAAAAGTCCTATCTGATTGCATTAAACAACGTTAAACTCACTTTGCCACTCGATTTTGCCACTCACTTTATGCATGTATATCCTCTATAGCAGGGGTCTTCAACAGGGGGTCTGGGACCCCTAGCGGGTCCTCAGAGTTACTACAGGGGGTCCTCCAAATCTTTGTGAAACTTGAAACCTTTTTTCTCCTTTTTCATATTAACCACTTGAGTCTGAGAACCTTAGCCACAAATAGCAGATCTACAAGCTCACAACGCCTCGCGCTGCGAGGCGTTGTGAGCTTATAGATTGGCTATTTTCGGCAAAAGTAGAGGGGAAAAAAAAGAGCAGACTAAGTACAGAGTGAAAGGTCAAGTTTATTAAGTATTGACGGTTCAAGTGGTTAAATATCTGAAAACACAAATTGACATAAATCCAAAATACACTGATGATCGTGCTGTCAAACGATCAAACTATATGGAATCTATGAACAGGTTGTGGGGGTCCCTGCTTCATCTCTCTCTCAACTAAAGGGTCCTTGGCCTGAGAACTTTGAAGACCCCTGCTCTATAGGGATGCCGGGGGTTCAGTTGGTTAATAAAGAGTGTAATTTGTATTCATGTTCTGATGCTTCCAGACTGCGTGCAGACAGGCTGCTCTTCTCTGTCCAGCTGAAGGACTGCTCCTCTCCCACGGAGGTGTTGGACCTGCTGGCCTCCCTGCAGCACAACGGCGCCCCCTTCCCCCCACCGGGGGAACTACAGCACGGTGCAGCCCCCTTCATCCCACCAGGTGACCTCAGCATGTGTCTGATGCGGGTCTGGGAGACCACCAAGCAGATGTCGGAGGAGCGAGCGGCGAGCGAGCGGCGAGCGGCCGCTGACGTTGGAGCACCCGGGCTTGGAGGCACTGCTGCGGCGGGTGAGTTGAGTACTAGTCTAGCGGAGCCGCTAGCAACTATTACACAATCTGCAAACGCTAGTCTAGAACACTGGTTCTCAACCTTTTCAGACGGCGACCCCCAAAATAATCATATTTTAACTGGGGACTACTAAGAGTTGAGGCATTACATTTTATAACACAGTTCTATTGTGAAAATAGCCGATCTACAATGTATCCTCACAACGCCTCGCAATGGGAGGCCTTGTGAGGATACATTGTAGATCGGCTATTTTCACAATTTCTGCCTCTAATATTTGACAATTTGGCCAATGTTTAATTTGACATTTTAGAGGAATTAAAAAGTCCTTAAATTGTCACTTTAGAAATGTGCAGATACCCTCTATACACTTAAACTTTATGTTGGTTTGTTTACAGTTGAGTGAGAAAACAATGTTGCACATTAAGTTAATCCTCTGGGGGGACCCCAAAATAATTTGGGGACCCCTCCTGGGGATCCCGAACCACAGGTTGAGAACCACTGGTCTAGAACTACAGCTCCTGAACGGCGAGTAACGGAAGCTGACGTTTACGTTCACAAAACTATATTTTAAAATATCATCCTTTCTGATAAGCAGCAAGCTATGTATGCTTAGATGTCTTTTATTATATCAGGATAAATGTGCTCGACTGTAAAAATGAAACAGAAGTGAGGAGGAGGCTTCACTTCCTCTTTGTAGCTTCTCATGCTGGATACTCCGTCACCCCAGACTGTATGACGGGAGCATTTGCAAATCACAGGAGTCAACAGTCTGGCCACGCGAGACTAGTAGAGAGATAAGCCAACGATCGGGAGATAAACAACCGTCAGGTCGCATACACAAACTTTAGAAGGCAGTCGTAGCCAATCAGGAGGAGAGAATATGGGAAATGGGACAGATCCATGTTGATGACATGACTGTAGAGATACTGTGTACCACTTTGTGTGATTTTAGGGCCAAATCTGTTGGAGCAGTGTCCAAAAATGTGTTTAGCAAGAATCGCCCTCATGGTGAAGCTAGAAGAGGGCCAAGTGAGAAATGAGGGGTGGGGGTTGTGGTTTGGCAGCCAATGAGTGTGTGTGTGTGCAACGTTTGGTAAAAGGTAAGGGTTAGGGTTAGGGTGCAATGGACATTTGTGTAGTAGGTAAGATTTTCGGTGAAACATTTTCTTTTCTGAACTCCTTCCAAAGCTTAACTCCTTCTAACGCTATGGACCAGAGCTAGCATGAGGTGATGTTTGTTCAACTGTGGGTCAGCGTTGGTTTCCACAACTAAAGCTGTGACTACAAATGTTTGTCGACTACCCTTTTTTCACTGACGAAAACTTAACCTCGCCTCACCAGGCTTTCTTGGGAGAATCATATGATGCATCATGCTGCATCATATGATACAAAATGCATCATCATTCATGCTGAAATACTAAAATATCTAAAAACACAGATTGAACACAAAAAATAACTCAGGATTGTGTTGATGTCCCAAACCACAATAAAATAAGATCTGGTTGTACCAGAGGTGAACTGGGCCTTTAACCCATTTAAAGCTGGGAAATCATCCATGTTGTTTTAGATTTTAGCCATACTGTACATCGTCTCTGTCGGCTTGAAACCTCATATCTCCCAAACTGTTACTTTTCAAGATTCAAATAAAAAAAAGATCAAAATAGCAGATCAATAGAAGATCAAAGCAGATACAAAAAAACGGCTTGTAGATCTGCTATTTTTGATACTTGTGTTGACACTGTAGTATGATCAAGTAGGCTCGTTCATTTACAGAAACACAAAAGGTTAAACTATGGTGATTTGAGGTTTCTGCCCGACACCAAGGAGATATAGAAACACACGCTTCTCAGAAAACTGTTAGGATATTTCAGAACGGGCCTCAGATCTTCAATCAGAGTGATTAATATTGTCTTAACCCTGTCTCTGTCTCTCTCTATTGTCGTATTGTCTTAACCCTGTCTCTGTCTCTCTCTATCGTCTTATTGTCTTAACCCTGTCTCTGTCTCTCTCTATTGTCGTATTGTCTTAACCCTGTCTCTGTCTCTCTCTATTGTCTTATTGTCTTAACCCTGTCTCTGTCTCTCTCTATTGTCTTATTGTCTTAACCCTGTCTCTGTCTCTCTATATTGTCTTATTGTCTTAACCCTGTCTCTTCTACCTTTCAGCTGAATCCAGGTTGAAGATGGACTCTGATCTTCCCAACATAAAGACAGTCAAGGCCCTGCAGAACACGATGAGGATCCTGGGGAAGGACTCTCCTCTGGACCTCAAGAAGAAACTAGAGGTTGGTGATCAGAACCTCTCGCTCCACTAGATTCCACATCCTCTGAGATTCGTAGGCTGCCGGCAGAGTGTGTCAGATTTTTACCTTCTTTTCCCCGCACATCGTATCCAAAAAGTAAAGGTAGTCCCCTCTCCCTTGCTCTCTCAGATGTTTACGTTTTAATGGTCAAGAAAATGTTTGGTTGACGAGTTTAAATGTATTTTTTTAGTCAGCCTGTGCCCGGTCAACCCTCCGTCCGCTGATGTCAACACTGCTCCCGTTTCGGCCGCAGTGGGAAAACGTGCCAGGCTGACTAAGCCGGTATCACACTCTGCCCACAGCCTACGACCTCGGGGTTGAGGTTCCAAATGGAGCTGGTGTCACCCGAAGGCCTTCCATTGGTTCTGCATTGCTGCTACTTTTTAGATCTGTGGCAGCAGATCTCAATATCCAGGTTCCAAAACAGTCCTGAAGTGACATGTCATCGTATGGCGCTTGAAAAATGAGACAGAGAAAAATGTAGGCAGGCGGGGCTAGGCTCACAGCACGTTAGTTTCAATTGAACGGTGCCGTCGGCGTTCAAAGGAGGTGAATTCGAGCGCTTCTGCTGGGCTTCTGGGCTCTAGTAGCTTTTCGGCAGCCCCGCCTTAAAGATCAACTAGATGTGCTGTTGACTGAAGCGCAGTGAACAATGTGGTCTGAAGTGTCCCTCCCCCACACTATGGTGTTCTACTGGGCTATTTGGGGGACAATGTGGTCTGAAGTGTCCCTCCCCCACACTATGGTGTTCTACTGGGCTATTTGGGGGACAATGTGGTTTGAATACAGTGTTCCGCCACACTATGCTCTTTGACTGGGCAAGTAGGCTACTCCTGCCTTCTGAGTAGCTGAGGATTGTACACACTGAGATGGATGCAAAACGTGTCACAATTTGTTTCCGGGACTTTATCATGATTTTGTCTTGTTTAATGTTTATTTTATTACCATTAATGCTGCTTTTATCCAATGCTACCTTAGCAACCGGCAGCTTGCCAAGGCTGTTGCCAAGGCATACCTTGGCAAGCAGGAAGTTATTCTAAGCTAGCATTGGACAAAAGCTTTTTGGGAGGGGCATAGCTACTGGCTAATTCTGTGCCTCCCCCTGGCCAGCCAGCCAGGTGATAAGAAGCTGCTTGCTCAGTGCTCACTCCTCATGCACTGAAGGAAGCATGAGCTCAGTTCAGGGCTCTGCCCAGGTTGGCAGAGGGAGAGCAGAGCCCAGGATTACAGGTGATTGGCACTGGGTGGAAAATGGGTTACAACATCGTGGGACAAAAAATTATAGAACTAATTAAATAATAATAATTTCTGTGAGATTAAACGTTAGCGTTTAGGCTCAACCTGGGTGACACACCAATGACAGGGAATCCCAAAAAGAGACACACTTTGGAGGAGAGAAGTGGATAAAAACTGTCCCTCTGGATTTATGATCTTGGCCCTTGAGTAGGGTGTCCAGACGTCCCGGTTTGGCCGGGACGGTCCCGTTTTCAAGCTGCGTCAGCGTGTCCCGGTGTCCCGAGAAATATCTCTAAAACACTAATACATCCTGTTTTTTAACATTCACTACAAAATTGTCCTGGTTTTTGGCAGAATTAAAATATTAGTATCTGTTTTCAGTGGTTGCATAGACATTTATCATAATCTTATTCTTTTCATGAAAACATGCTCACCTAACCAATCAGAAACATGAACAAATACATTGCGTGTCTGAATTCAATCACTCACTGCCTGTATGAAATCCTGCGGTGCGAATGTGTGCGTGCACAAACGTTAGAGAATGGGCACGCGCGTGCACGGTAACGTGCGCATTGCTTTGAGGGTCCCGGTTTTATAGGCAACAGTGGTTTGCATCCCGGTTTGAGCGGCTGAAAATATGGTCACCCTACCCTTGAGATACTCATGCCACCACGACTCTGCTGGAGTCTAGCCGTCTATAAAAGGGTCTGTCTGTCTCCACAACACATTTTCAGCTGTTTTTGCAAAAGTACAATTTCAACCTGACGTCCATATTTTGACATTTCAGTAAAAATGTTCAGACAAAAAATCACAATAGCCAAACTAGTACAAGTCCACGATGTGTCACGTCACGTTGCCATGTCCGCTTGCTGCACTTGTAGATCGGTGTTAAGTACTGAACAGGGCTTGGGAGAAAGTAGTGCAAGTAGTAAACAGTGGTTTAAGTTGCTTTTGTCTTACGTGTTCTTCACAGATGCTGTGATAACAACCAAACCCCTGGTCAATGCAGAACCTTCCCCAGCAGGGGGCAGCATACGGTAAGACACCACTGTCTGCTTCATAGTTGATGAAGTCACAACAGGGCTTCTATTGAGGCAGTGGTTCTCAACCTGTGGGTCAGAAAAGCAATCAACAAACTATGCTAAAACTGGTCAAATATTGAATTGTATTTAATATAAGACGGAGGCACACATTTTGAAAATATCCGATCTATAAGCTCACATTGATTGATTGATTGCTTATTTTATTAGACAAATATGGAGAACTGTACAAGTATAGTCAATACAATGAAATGTAGTACAGTACAAGTACAGTTGCCTAAAAGGAACATCCCAAATAAGACCTTTTTCGGTCTTTTTTTTACGTTGGAAGGCCTCTGTATTTAATTCATGGACATAATAAATAGCAAGCAAAGAAAACATTCAATATCGCAATTTAGCCCAAGGAATATGTTTCATGCAAAACAAATGCTTGCAATGGATTTAGAATCATGAACATTCCCTAGTTCCAGCAGAGCAGACCTCTCATTCTGTGGACCTTAAAGTGATAGTTCACCTATTTTTTACATAAAGCTGAGTGAAATACTTGCCATTAAAACAGTGGTTAAAAATGTATTAATTGATTACCAGAGTGCCGTGGTCAGAGTTCTGGTCAGTTTCCAATGAATATTAAGTAGTTCCAATGGGGTGGGGGCCATTTGGAGTGGCCCAATCATTGAAAATAGATTAATCCACAAAACTAGCGTTATTTGTATTGTTGGCCTATTTCTACCATAATGAAAGAGGGGTCAAAGTTGAACGAAAGTTGGTCTATTTGGTAGAAATAGGTCAACAATACAAATGAAGCTAGTTTTGTGGATTCATCTATTTTTAATGATTGGGCCATGAGCCCCTGCCAAATCACCGGAACTACTTTATATTCATCTAAAACTGACCAGAACTCTGACCACGGGACTCTGGTAATGAATTAATAAATTTGTAACCACTATTGTAATGGCAAGTATTTCACACAGCTTCATGTCAAAAATAGGTGAACTATCACTTTAATGACCAAACTAATAGATAAAACAGAAATAAAAAGGACGGCAGAACATCACAGGTTCAACCCTATTCCTTGAGCTTTTGGGCTTGTGGGTCCCTGACTATCCTGTAATGTAGGTGTAAGCGCCGTCCGTGTGACATCATTCACATCAAACATTGAATCACCAATGCAACACTTCCCATCTCTAACTACCAGGCAGTCCACGGTTCCACACGCAGCACAAGGTGCCTTTTTTCACTTGAGCCTCCTCCCCTCAACATGTCTGTGCCCCTGACTCCACTACAGTTGTATTTGCTAGTTAGTTGGCTTATTTATATTATTAATACGAGACACATTAAGCTGTCAATGATTATGTATTAAATAATATAGGTTAAGATATCCAGCAGCACATAAAGTCATTCATCATTAAAGCGATGAAAACATGCTCTAATTACAATACAATGATAGGATTATGAAATGGACCGTTCTGCATAATGAGTACTTTTTATTTTTGTTAGTTTATGTTGATGCCAATTAATTTGTAATTAAGTCAAGTTTGGAAGGCAGTAAACAGTTGTAAGTTGTAACATCAATATAGAGCGCAACCAAACATAAAATCACTTAAAGCCTATTTTAGTACAACTGGATCTCTCCTCCTCTAGTTCCTCCCTAACATTTTAGTCAACAAAATATCAATATAATTATGTCAATATATTTAGTCTTAGTTTAAGTCATCATAGCTCACGCCCACACACAGGCACACGCACAGACACACGCACACACAGACAATTCAAATGACCCTAAACCCTTCAAATCAAATCAAATCTTCCTGCTTATTTGACCCTCCTGCTTATCTCCCGCCTTTATCTAGTACTGGTCAGCTACTGGTCAATGGGGGCCGGGTTTCGGTCATCAAACTGACAAGTGGGCATGGCTTATACTGTAATGTCAATTGATGGGGTCAAAAGACTGACTGACTGACTGACTGACTGTCTGCTGGAGCTACCGTGGTGTGCCATGTGGCCTAAAGAGATAAGAGAATACTTGCACAGTGCCATCAACCACACCCCACGCGCGTGCGCACACACACACACACACACACACACACACACACACACACGCACACACGCACACGCACACACGCACACACGCACACACACACATATTTTCATACCGTCCGTCCGTCCGTCCGTCCATTGAAACTCGGGTAGCGGGTTTGCTTCATATCAAACAGAAACAGCAGAAATAATATGAACACACTGGCACTGTGGCACATGCTGCCCTATAGCTACAATATGAACACACTGGCACTGTGGCACATGCTGCCTTATAGCTACAATATGTACACACTGGCACTGTGGCACATGCTGCCTTATACAATATGAACACACTGGCACTGTGGCACATGCTGCCTTATAGCTACAATATGTACACACTGGCACTGTGGCACATGCTGCCTTATAGCTACATTATGAGCACACTGGCACTGTGGCACATGCTGCTAAGGCTACAATATGAACACACTGGCACTGTGGCACATGCTGCTATAGCTACAATATGAACACACTGGCACTGTGGCACATGCTGCCTTATAGCTACAATATGTACACACTGGCACTGTGGCACATGCTGCCTTATAGCTACAATATGTACACACTGGCACTGTGGCACATGCTGCCCTATAGCTACAATTTGTACACACTGGCACTGTGGCACATGCTGCTAAGGCTACAATATGAACACACTGGCACTGTGGCACATGCTGCTATAGCTACAATATGAACACACTGGCACTGTGGCACATGCTGCCTTATAGCTACAATATGTACACACTGGCACTGTGGCACATGCAGCCTTATAGCTACAATATGAACACACTGGCACTGTGGCACATGCTGCCTTCTGGCTACAATATGAACACACTGGCACTGTGGCACATGCAGCCTTATAGCTACAATATGTACACACTGGCACTGTGGCACATGCTGCCCTATAGCTACATTATGAGCACACTGGCAATGTGGCACATGCAGCCTTATAGCTACAATATGAACACACTGGCACTGTGGCACATGCTGCCCTATAGCTACAATATGAACACACTGGCACTGTGGCACATGCTGCTATAGCTAAAATATGAACACACTGGCACTGTGGCACATGCTGCTATAGCTAAAATATGAACACACTGGCACTGTGGCACATGCTGCCTTATAGCTACAATATGAACACACTGGTACTGTGGCACATGCTGCCTTATAGCTACAATATGAACACACTGGCACTGTGGCACATGCTGCCTTATAGCTACAATATGTACACACTGGCACTGTGGCACATGCAGCCTTATAGCTACAATATGTACACACTGGCACTGTGGCACATGCTGCCTTATAGCTACAATATGTACACACTGGCACTGTGGCACATGCTGCCTTATAGCTACAATATGAACACACTGGCACTGTGGCACATGCAGCCTTATAGCTACAATATGAACACACTGGTACTGTGGCACATGCTGCCTTATAGCTACAATATGAACACACTGGCACTGTGGCACATGCTGCCTTATAGCTACAATATGAACACACTGGCACTGTGGCACATGCTGCCTTATAGCTACAATATGAACACACTGGTACTGTGGCACATGCTGCCTTATAGCTACAATATGAACACACTGGTACTATGCTGCCCTATAAAGCTGGGGGACACTCAGCCTCCTATAGGGAGGGGGGGGGGGGGGATCATGGAGGGGAGAGAGAAAGAGAGAAAAAGAGAGAGCAAGGAAAAAGACCTACGGAGCCATAGTCGTCTATTAGACGTCAGTCTAAAATTGTTCTAATCAACGTCTAGAATACAGAATACAGCCTTGCAGCTTTCTAGGGCGTGTAGGCATGCATGGCATTGGTGACACATCACAGATGACCATATTTGGACACATGTACAGATGAGCCATTTCAAAACATCACACATCCTGCCATTGGCAAGACAGTAGATTTCCAGTGGTTTGGCAGAGCATTGACCTTGTAGATCAGCTATTTTGCTATTTTCATTACCTTCTCTGAGTTTAAATGAAGTTGGATTCTGCTTTTCAATAGGAATGGAGTGGTGTCTTGCCATTTGCGATTTTCTGCCAAAATACGCTCCATTCTCCATAAAAAAAAAGGCAAAACATGGAAAGAAATTAACAACAATTTATCATGTGTAGTAAATAATGAAGAGTTGAAACGGCGCATCAATGGGGATGTCAAAAACAAGAGCCATTCTTTCAAGTTAAAATTTCATTATTCTATTCAAGTGTAGTCTTATTTGCCAAATACATTGATAGGACACAAGTTGATAAAACAGGTCAAATGAACGCCCTAACAGCCGGAGATGGTAGGAAATGCAACTGTAGGCAGCATGATTTTGCAACTTCTTATCTGCAGCTTTCACTCTTCACTGAGGAGCAGGACGAGATGGCGGGTCGCTCTGGCTCTCATTGTTTCTTCCAAGTCACTCTGTGGACTCTGAAGTCATGGATGGTGATTTATCTCTACATGTTATGGACCGACTGTTACAGAGCTTCTGTCACAGGTAAAGTTAAGCTCCTTATAGCTCCTTTCTGAACCTCTCCCTCTGCTATCCCCTTCTTAAGCCGTGACATAATTTTGTTGTCAGACCCCCCGCTGCTGCCAAGCAGGTGTATTGTCAATATGTGCAGTGCTGTGTCCCTCGCTATTTCAACAGATCCGAGACAAACATAACAACTAAAGTATAATTCTACCACTTTCTGTCAACAAGAAAGAGAAGAGGAAATGCTGCAATTTTTCCAGTGGTGGAGAAATTACTCCAATGTTTTACATAAGTTAAAAGTATCAGTCTGTAATCCACTCCATGTACCACAGCAGCCCCCTCCAACTTCCTCGACTCGCATACAACTGTGTAGGCTACAAACTAGGAAATGACTCGACAATACATCTGGGTATATAAAAAATATATTTCCACAGAAATCTGGTTGTTACAACATTGTACGTGTGAATATGTTTGTTCATGCATGCTTATTTATTGAAATGGCGAAAACGCTAGCCCTTTCTGGTTCTCCAGCGCAGTGGTGTAAAGTAACTAAGTACATTTACTCAAGTACTTTACTTAAGTACACTTTTCAGGTATTCATACTTTACTTGAGTGTTTCCAATTTCCAATACTTTTACTTCTACTCCACTAAATCTTGGATCCAAATATTGTACTTTTACGCCACTGCATTCACAGAGTATTTCTATATTGCAGTATTGATACTTTTACTTGAGTAAAACAATTGAGTACTTCTTCCACCACTGCTCCAGCGAGAGCAGCGCAGGGGGAGGAGAGACACAGACAGACAGCCTCTGTCTTCCATGCTGATAATAACAGTGTTTTGAAACTATTCATTTCATCAATATATATATCCTCCTTCAAATCACTTACTTACCCCAACATCATCCATAAGAAGTAGTTTTTTTATCCTTATATATTGAAAATATAACTCTACGGCGCTGATCTCATAATCAAATCAGCTCTGGTCCATAGCTTTAGAATGAGTTCTCCTTGACACTATGTCACCGATGTGCCCTTGCGAGGCAGGAAAGGCTGCGCACCCTCTCGTCTGTGGTAAAAATCAAAAGATATTGTTCGTTACTCACCAAAACAAAGACGGCGTAAGGGTGTTGTAAGCCGATTTTACTTAGTGGGAACACTCAGAGCCCCCCACATCACGTCTAAAATACACTTTTTGGCCAGAGAAGAAACCTTTTCACCGGAGGTTTTAGGTACTCTACACCGGCCTCTACAGATCTTGTCATTTGAAATGTGTTGACCAGATTTTGCCTTACGATGAAATATTCTCTTCTCTGGCTAAAAAGTGTATTTTAGATGTGATGTGGGGGGCTCAGAGTTTTCCCACCAAGAAAAGTAGGCTTTCAACTCCATAAATCTGTCTTTATTTTGGTAGAGAAACCTTTATTTTTACTACAGACGAGTAGGCGCACCGCCCGTAATGCGAGCGCAAAGGATCATTAGTGACATATATTAATAGCGTTAGGGAGAACTCCTAACACTATAGACCAGAACTAACCTTTATTATGCCCTGTGGGAGAACAATTACATGAGTAACTCTATTCGAGTTTGAAGTATTAAGACCCTTTTTAACTCATGCTTCCTTTCTGAAAAATTAGGTTAATGTAAAGAGATTCACGGATTTGAACATTGGTGTTTTGAATGGTTGTGGACAGAGCTGGTGCCGTGTAGGCACAGACTACAAAATGATTGACTTAACACTCCTATAGACCGTTTTCCTGAGCGCTACCCTGTAGAGAGCGTAGATCTGCTATTTTTAAATGGCCGAAATGTATATAGGGTGGAAGTGGTTAATGTATGTGTTGTAATAATAATCAAAATCTACAATATAACTAGTGACTAAAGTTTTCAAATGTGGAGTAAAAGTAGGCCTACAGTATTTGGATCCGAGATGTTGTGAGTATAAGTAAAAGTATTGGAAATTGGAAATACTCAAATAAAGTACAAATACCTACTTGTACTTGACTACAGTACTCTAGTACAGTGATACTCAAACTCCGGCCCGCGGGCCACTTCCGGCCCGCGGCGCAATTTTGACTGGCCCACTAGCTAATGTGGGCCAAGTCATGAATAACATTGTGAAGCAACTGAAAGAGAGATGTGCTCAGCCATCTTTAATGTTATCCCTCTTGATAGCAGGCAGACAGATATCAACCCAGACAAATAGCAGACAAATGTACTTTAGTTTGTTTTAGCGTTTGTGTGGAATATGCTAATTGCACAGAAGTATTAAAAAGAGAGCAAAATTTAGCAAATTATTTTGATTACAAATTGTGTCACTGACAGAATATACATGGATTTCCAAGCCATAAAATAATGCACATTTCACTTTTCTTATGTGGAAATAAAGCAAATAAAAGAGAGAAGTTATCAAATAATGTCATTTTATCAACTGGCTCGTGGCCCCTTGACATTTTTGTAATGTGGCCCACTGGTTCAGAAGTTTGAGTATCCCTGCTCTAGTAAATATACTTTACATCACTGGCTCTGGTTCATATGCACAACCCAGTCCCATTCTGACTTCCTGAAGCACAGATTTGTCAGGGCTCAAAATAAACTTTTTGACTTGGTAGCACCGGTGCTAACATGCAGGTTAAAAGTTTAGGAGCACCCAAGAAAATGTACTGTAAAGCTTCTATGACATGGCCCGAAATGATGATACAGTAAGTCACGTGGTCTCTCTGAAAACAGTTTCACACACACACACACACACACACACACACACACACACACACACACACACACACACACACACACACACACACACACACACACACACACACACACACACACGTGCACGCTGAATCGTATAGAGACGAACCGGATAACCCAGTCAGCACGAGTGTGTGTGTGTGTGTGTGTGTGTGTGTGTGTGTGTGTGTGTGTGTGTGTGTGTGTGTGTGTGTGTGTGTGTGTGTGTGTGTGTGTGTGTGTGTGCGTGTGCATGTTGTGACTGTTTTGAACACCTCTCCTGTGTTTATCTCATTCACCTTTCACCCTTTGACCTCTAGAGTCACTCACGCACGCACATACTCACACATGCATGCATAATCCGTTCAAATTGAGGCAAATCAATGGGCAAAGTGTGTTTAAAGGTTAAATGACATTCTTGTTTTACCAATCATAAAAGTCTTTGCCCTGGTCCTAAAAACATGTTTTAAAATGTTTAAACTTGAAAATCCACTCCATGGATCCATGAGCTCTCTCTCTGTGTTGCCCCCATGTAAAACAGGCTGTCACCGAAAATACTCTATCTTCACCACCAGGGGGGGTTTTGAGGCCTCTCTTTCACCCCCTCCCTTCCCACCTTATCCAAACAGCCCGCCCCTCCCATCCTCCCCCTCCTAGAGACAGGAAGCAGGCTGTGGTTGTAGTTTTTTCAGACTAGCGTCTTTCAGCACCATAGCAACGCACTGACTTCTGCGCAATGCACAATGGAACTTGGAAAGTTTTTGGAACACGTCTTGTAGACTTTTTAAAATAATAGTTTTAAACTATGGCGGCTAATGCCCACTTATTCGACCCCGATTCCGACCCTGAAGTGGATCGTCTGCTAAATGACTCACCACCACCAGTGAGACGACGCAGAACCCTGCAAAGGGTTGATGAATGGTAAGAAAGAATGCTAGCATTAGCTACTTTAGCTTCAGCCTTAGCTTTGTTCTAAAGTAATGAAACTAAATTAATGTTGTCACAATGTTCGATTATTATCTATTGGGTTAGAAACAAATCACCTATGCATTTCATTTGTTTTCATGCAGAAATATTTTGTTATGTAATGGTAAAAATGTACATTCATTGCAGAGAATGAATCCACATAGTCACTGTATATTCCAGTGTATCTAAAACCTACGCTGTAGTCCACTTTTTCCCAAACACTCGGTCGGGATACATGTTTAAATTATAAAACAAATGATGACTTGCAAGCTCTTTCACGCCGCCTTGTGAGCTTGTAGTTGTAGATCAGCTGTTTTCACGGTCAAAACAGTTAGGGAACCACTGCAGTCTGTCTATGTACAATGCAATGAGCAGTATATGTATTGGTTTCTGGGTTGTAAAAGTAATAAACAGTACAGAAAACTCCTGTTATGGTCACTTGTTGCGTTTTGTATTTGCTCTCCCAGGGTAAGAATAACCACAGAGGATTGCACTGTTGTTAGCCTACTAAAATGCTTTTTTTTTTAATTATTATTAATATTTTTACAGTAATCTAATGGAAATCTTTTACTATGATCTCAAAGGTGCACTTGTGGACACTGTGAGCGAAAGCCACTGGAAGACGAAAATGTGTGCTGCCAAGAAATACAGAAGGTAACACATTAGCTACTGCTACATTGTATTTCTCTAAATGTAATTTATTTTCACAGACCAGGGTTTCTCAATATTTTTGGGTGGTCCCCAGATGATTTACTTAATGTGCAACATTGTTTTCACTCAACAGTTAACAAACCAACATACTGTAGGCCTAAAGTTGCTATCTTCACATTTCTAAAGTGACAATTTAAGGACTTTTTATTACCTCTAAAATGCAAAATTGTCATATTGGATGCTGAAATTGTGAAAATAGCAGATCTACATGCTCACAACGCCTCGCATTTGTGAGCATGTAGATCTGCCATTTTCACAATACAGCACAGGGTTATACAAAATGTAATGCCTCAACTCTTGCTTGTCAGGGTGGGGGGTCCCCAGTTAAAATGTGATTATTTTGGGGGTCCCAGCCTGAAAGGACCACTGCCCTAGACAATAGACATCCAACTTACTTACCCCACTATTTATGTAAATTACTAAAGGTTCGGAGGCGAATGAGGGAGCTTGACGAAGCCGACAGACCTGCCTGTATGACAGAACATCCTGGACTCTCGAAACATCCGTGTCCCGATTCCATCATGCGTGGTTTCTCACGTGAGGCGCCGTCATCCTGAGAACTCCAACATTTATACAGGCTTCAGACGTCGCGCCCTTCGTTGAATCGTGACACGTAGCGGTTGATTACATCCACTCTGTCTGGCCGTACGTACGCTGCACATAGGTCTTCAGGAACCGGGATCTCGCTCAACTCAGCCATGTATGGAGCAGGGTCATCCACAATTCTTTCAAAGATCAGGTCCATCAGGTTGCCAGCATACCCTGTAAACAATACACTGGATGTGTTACTGGAACCTTTTGTTATTGCACTAGGGCCATTGCTTTCGAATTATTTTATTTTGTAAATATTATTTATTCTGAGGCTTTTTTTTTTGGAATGGCACAATTCCTTTTTCCAGATTGTTTACATAGGCCTTTGTTTTATATGCCAAGTGATTGTCAGATTATTTTTATTTTTAAATTGTATTCTTGGTGGTAGAATGGCACAATTCACTTTTCCCTGATTGTTTACATAGTATTTGTCTTTGACAAGTGATTTCAGGTTTTTATTTATGTTGTATTCAGGGAGTGCACAGTGTTCAGGGAGTGCACAGAGTGTTTTTACAGATTGTGTGTTAAAAATACTGTATGTTACATTTTTCAAGTGCAATAAAAGTTCTAATATAATCATCTGTTATTTTTTGGGACTGGGGGACATAAACAGTAAATACTTACGGAATGTAGGATCGACCAGCAGTGGCTTAGCTCTGCATTCACCCTTTCTGGCCTTTGGGAAATACACGGAGAATAGAGGGTTTCCCAACCTGTCTGTAGCTTGGGGGCGGCGAGTGTTCTCATTGAAATGTAGCACAGCCAGGAGGGTTCTGGAAAACACAAGTAACAACAATATTTGAAATGAAAATATTCTTACATTTATATAAATCGCCTCTTTTTGAATATACAATTGTTCGATTACCTGCACAGCATTCCAATATAAGTGAACACAACGCAAGGTGCAAATCTTATGATGACACTATGAAATGCCTCTAACGATGACGTTTGGTGGTGAGGGCTGAGCTTCTGGACGTCTTTTAGGAGTCTTGTGTTATCAATCACCTTCTCAAGCTTGCTGAATGCAGGAGTTCCTAGAGAAAGACTGTTATTACTAAAATTGAAAAGACATTTTAAAACAATGAACCCATTTAGGCCTGAACACATTATGACGCAATATTTTATGCTTTAAATATAAAAAGATAGCAGATATACAAGCTCACAGCGAGGCACCGAGTGCCGCGCTGCGAGCTTGTAGATCTGCTATTTTTTTTTTTATCGTGAAAATTAGAATTTTGACCCGATTCTATAAGTGTCTTTTGAATCCTTCTAAGATTTTTGGAAAAAAACGATGTTTCTATGTCAGCAATCTGGCTTAGCCATCGTCAAAGAAAAGGTCCTTTTCACTTAACTGGAGCTCAGTTAGTCTGTTCTTGAGAGACTACTATGTCAGTGGTTCTCAAACCTTCTCATGTGAAGGACCCCTAAAATGATATTTATTTGGCCATGGACCCCCATTTCAAAATATCTAGTTCCAGGGACCACCCCGAAGCAAAATTTGAATTACAAACGTTCGCTTTAAAAATACATATATTCAAAGATTTGCACACATTTTCACGACTTTTTTGCAAAAATAGCAGATCTACAAGCTCGCAGCGCAACACTCGGTTCCGTGCTGTGAGCTTGTATATCTGCTATTTTTCACTGGTTAAAGCACTCAATAATTCTAGGCCTAAATGGGTTAAGACAATCTGAAAAGGTGGGTTTTATTTCTGAACATGATGCTCAATCTCAGGCTTTCTCAAAGTGGAAGCATGTTGATTAGAGCAGATGTACAAGCAAGCTCTCAACTCTTCAAGTTGAGAAATGTGAGCTTGTGCATGTGCAATTTTTGTAGAGCAGGGGTTTTCTAACTTTTTGGACTCGGGTCACCCCTGTAAATAACGTTTTCATCCACGGCACCCTTGAATGACACTGTAAATGTTTTGAATCTTACATCATTGGAGAAATATCAGTTTCCACCAGAACTGACAGAAAATAACTTTATACTTGATGTTTAACCACTTGAACCCCAGCATCCATATTCTGGGGGGAAGGTTCACCACAAATAGCCGATCTACAAGCCCTCAACACGTCACATGTTGTGAGCCTGTAGATCTGCTATTTTTGTAGAAGAGTGTTGGCCAAAGATGGAAAAATAAGTCATCAAGTACAGTAGCAGTTCACGTAGCATAGTGAACTGATATTGATGTAGTGATCTTGAGGAATTCCAAATGTCAGATTACACCTGGACTGGCATCAAGGCACCATAGGGTGCCGTGGCAACCAATTTGGGAAACCCTGTTGTAGAGAGTAACACTCGGAATAAAGATGCAGGGGTTCAAGCGGAATTCTAGGAATCAATTGGCATCCTATGTTAACTGTTCATAGAAGAAAAGCATGAAATAGGTCTATGCTCCTGTATCGGTACGGTGGGACATGGATAGACAGATATATTCTGAGTTGGTACTTGGTGTAAATAGTTTGAGAACCAATGGTCAATCATATCTATAAATATTTACAGATCTACATACTGTAACCTGCCCAATATAAAGGTAACAAACAACTTCATGGTGCTGTAGATAAAACATTTTAAAACGTTTTTTAGAGCTGCCACGAGACAAAGATTTGTAAGAACCACTTTGTTGTTATATGAAATACATACCTGCTTTCAGCCATTTGGTGATCTGTGTCGTGCGACGTCTGGGATGGAGGCATCTTTTGAACTTTGGTGACTTCTTGTGAGTGTGGATGTTCCGCACATGATTCAGTATGGATTTAAACTTTTGCACTCTCTCCCCCCCTGTGCTGGATGAAGACGCTGTCCAGTAGATATGGTTCCTGATTGAACGGATCCACAGCTTTAGTTTCTCACAGCCCTTCGTGTTGGAGAAATTCACCAGTTTCTTGGAGATGTCTGTAGTATTAAAAAGAAAAAAGAAAAAAAAAAGATTTTCATAACCCAAATTAATTGATTAATCAAACTGCAAAAAAAAAAAAGAAAACAACAAAATAATTTAAAGCTATTTATGTTTTTAGACAAGCCATTTCAAAGTATATGTTTTAATAATTATTTAAAGGTAAAATAAATTATAATTACTTTTTTCCATGTGCCAGACGTCAAAGTATTGTACTACGTTCTCTAGCTCCAGGAATTTCTTGATTGATGGATGCCGATCGGTCACAATGCATTGCAGAGTCAGATTCTTGCTGGCCAAAAAGTCGAGGCTGTCTCTAAGGCCATGTTTTTCCATTAAAGAACTCCCACCGGCCGTGTTTGACTGTCAAAACAGAACATGCATGGGTTTTGTGTGTGTAGAAATACATGGCATGTGTGTATTAAGCATGTGTATGTATATACTGGATGTATATGCATGTATAAACACATTTGAACTAACCTGTACTAACTGGACATCGATGACCTTGTCTTTTTCAAGGTCCATCATCGTGTAGCTACCATATTTGGCAGAGTGTCCTTACTCCTTAGCAGAGAAAAAGACAATAATGATTATATAAATATTGTTTTGTGTAAACATTATGCCATCTACTCAATCAAATAGATATGTTAGTAAAACTGTAATTTACCTGGGGAGTCTGCTCGCATATCCCCACCAGCTATGATGCCATTAGGTCTCTCACTGCACTCGGCAAGCAACTCATTCTGGGACTGTTTCCAGGCGTGCACTATGGCTGGCTCTATGTAGCTTTTGGAATGCCTGCGGAACGTGCGGTAGGTGTGCATTGGCACGTTCATTGATTTGAAAACCTGATAAGAGCACAGAATGTGGCAGACAAATACACATATTAGTTTGAGCCAAAGGTATAAATATGTTGACTTCGAGCATGGGTAAATATATAAACTTTAGAGAATAACACACAAAGCCAAGTGTTTGTCATTTTACCCTTTCCAATTTGACAAAGGACTCTCCTCCAATGAATATGGCTGCGGAGAGCTGCAAGTTGCCGGCTGGAGTGGATCGGATCAAAGGCTGGCTCCTCCAGGTCCTGACCTTCTGTTCACAATACCCGCATGTCTGTTCCACGGTTAGCATGGTCCCTCGGGTCTTGCAGGAAACCTCACTGGGACGCTGGCACACAGCACACTGCTTGAACAGCTCCATAAGGCAGCTTTCATAGACAAGATATTTCTTCTCCTTGTGGTGTGGAAGGCCTTCAGCAGCTCTGTATAAAAACATAAAAATAGAGATCACCTGCTTATAAGCCAGCAATTGACACTATTATTTTCTATAATTATTTCTGTGCCCAGCTTCTTCGAACTCTATGCAGTCTGCCACCCACCTACCGGTCAATACACCTCTAGATGTGATCAAAAGTTCATAGTCGCCCCACATGCTACAGATATTGTTTCCACTCTAATTGGTGCATGCAGGGTAATGGAAGTGATGGAGTCTGTAACACTCTGCACATGCACACTAGAGATTACCTTACAAATCGGGAAAATTTATACTAAAATAAAATGACAATTACTGATAGAAAATACATTTGTACATTAGTGTGTAAACAATTTGAAAAAGTACATGGCATTCATAAGCATGTCTGGAGAAACCGTTCAAATTAAAAAAGAAATACACACAATTGTGTCTCTGAATGAAAGAGCTACGCCTTTTCTAAAAACAGGGTTCCCACACATTTTTAACAATTCATTTCCAAAACTTTTCCAGAATATTTAACCCAATTTCCAGGACTATATAACAATAATTCAGCGCAATAACGAGTTGCTTACTCCAATGCGCAATGCCTAAAGACAGGTAGTGTACTGTATGCCAGTGATTCTCAACCTTTTCAGGCCGTGACCCCCGAAACAATCATATTTGAACTGAGGACCCGGCACCCTGACAAGCACTAAGAGTTGAGGAATTTGTATAACACGTTTCTATTGTGAAAATAGCAGATCTACATGCTCACAACGCGAGGCGTTGTGAGCATGTAGATCGGCTATATTCACAATCTCTGCCTCTAATATTTGACAATTTGGCCAATGGTTTAATTTTTCCAGGACTTTCCAGGACCCTTGATCAATTCCAAAACTTTTCCAGAACTGGAAAAATATTTTTCAAAATTCAAATTATTTCCAGGAATTTCATGAATCATGACGGTGGGAACACTGTAAAAAAACTGATTAGGCTACACAAGTGGTGTTATGTTACTCACGACTTGTCCGCAGCATCTGACTTTTCAGCCTGTGACAATTCAGCAAGAGATTCTTCTGGGTTGTAGCTAGGGTCATCAGTGACATCCATTGCACAAGAACCAGGAATTGGTTCATCAATGTCTTCATCCTCCTCTTCGTCCTCCTCGGCCACTTCCAAACGAGGTCTTTTAGCTGCTCGCTTCATTGGGGTTGATTGGGGAGCAGATGATAGTTGGAAGGGTGTAGGTTGAGAAACTTCAGGGGGAAGAGCTGTCTGTATACCTAAAATAAAGTGGAAAATAGAGATAAAAGAAAGCTGTTGGAGCAAAATTATCATTATATTGCTTATACACAATTTGTCTGTGTTGGTCATGAAGCCCCAACAGCTGAGAAGGATGGGATGTAATAAGTTCATGTCATCAGGTCACAGCGGCCAGAAAAATCAGCTGCCCTACTGTTCTGTACTCTGTACAGGGGGTATATTCTATCACCGACAAGCTTAGCACAAAAGATAAAGGAGTTACCAGCAAGGATGCACATGTCAAAACCCAATGTAAAATACAATACAAAAATACAAAGCAACAATAGACAAGTGTTGTAAGTAACATGGTAGAACTAGACCAAATGTATTTATTGATACAAAATAAAGCAACTTACATTTACTTCTGAGTACTTTGAATGACCGTCCCAACTGAGTTGTCTTATTTATTTTCTTTGGGACGATCTGCCATCCAACATCACAGGTCAAATTTTGTGTAGATGTTGTTGGTAAGATGCTCTGGATGTGCTGCAAACAAACAGAGATAACAGATTTTTTATCACATGGATATTAGGAATTGAAAAGCTATATAGTAAACCTAATGACGATTGACAATGGACTTTTTGATTTGTGGGCACCTGGAGATCTTGGCACTAAGAACATGTGGGCAATCCGAATTTAGGTGCCCACATGTCCCTATAGTGCCCAGATGTCTCCACCCCTCCACTCGTCTAGATGCCCAGTCACAACAAAGTATCGTGCCAAGATATCTCTAGTCCCGACTCCCCCCTGTCCCAATATTATTCATAATTTCTCCCCATTACATGTCCCTAATGGCAATGGCAAGATGCCCAGTCATAACAAAAGTATGATGCCCTGACTAGTATTTGCAATTTCTCCCCATTATTGTCTGTTTTGAATTGTCACGTTGTGACGTCGCAAATGCATCTTCCAAATGAGCAAACGCTCACGAATCTACATTGCGACTACATTGTCAGAGGGAGCTACTATGTCGCTGTGCTGTTAGGGAAGGAAGAATCACAAATCGATCCCTGAGCCAACAATAATTTGGTAACGGGTAAATAAAAAGTACGAGGTATGCTAATATCTAGCTCTGGTCCGTAGCGTTAGAAGCGGTTCTGGACCCGAGCTAAACATCATATTTCAAAAAGAATAATACCAGAGTTATCACAAAGAATTAAGTTAAAAACACTTACAGTAGAGAGTCGAATACTTGGTGTGGATCCGGGTTCCAAACACAGTCGTGAAATTGCACCCATGTTTTACAGACCAAGGTTTGAAAAATCCGCCATGGAAAAATGATTCGCGCACACCAGTAGACGCTTCTTTGTGATGACAGCGGGGACATTACCATCGAAAATAAAATGAATCGAGTCTCCTCATTAGATGGTAAACGATGCAATGATTTGTGTTGACGAACACAGCCAACAACAGAGCAAGTTGAATAATCTTTAGGAGCCATTACTACCGCAAACTAGGAAGAAAACAACCGACTGAAGTTTCTCAAGACGAAAGTGAAAGAAACAGATGGGAGGGGAGGAGAGGGGGTGGGGGTGGAGTGGAGTTGTAGTTCTAGTTGGGGGGCGGAGCGGAGCAGAGCAGAGAGAGGCGTGGACGAGAAAGAGGCAGGGAGGGGAGGGCGGGGAGTCTGGGGCAAGTGGACTGCTTACGCAAACGTCCAGTAGCCAATGAACGAAGCATCAGAGACTCATTATGCAGAAACCGGCACAAACACACAGATAGCAGGAAAACCACTGCATGTCAAAAGTTGTGTTTTTTTGGTGTAATTGAGGCCAGGAAACATTAAAAAAAGCATAAAAAACACAAAATTTATTTTTGGATGTCACCACCCCTTTAACATTGTTTAATGCAATCAGATATGACTTTTCTGTTTGGATGTATGGACTGTCAAGGCCAGGAAGTATTTCTTTTTTATGATGATGTCAAACGCATACCCTCTATTGAAACTTTAACTCTATCCTTGAATATCCAATTAACCATCCTCTCCTCTCCTCTCCTCTCCTCTCCTCTCCTCTCCTCTCCTCTCCTCTCCTCTCCTCTCCTCTTAGGGTTCCCCTCCCCTCCCCTCTCCTCAGGGTTTGGGGTTCCACGCTTCCAGGAGACAGAAGTACTCCAACCTGTTCAAGAGCCACCTGCTGGGCCGGCCCCTCATCAGGGTGAGGGTCTCGGAGGACGTGAGGAAGGTTCTGATGGGGGAGCCCACCCTGGTGAGGGTCTCGGAGGACGTGAGGAAGGTTCTGATGGGGGAGCCAACCCTGGTGAGGGTCTAGGAGGACGTGAGGAAGGTTCTGATGGGGGAGCCCACCCTGGTGAGGGTGGACTGGCCCCAGAACACCTCCACTCTGCTGGGGCCAAACGGAGACATCGGAGACAAGGTAGGATTCTTAGGATATTTCAGAAATCTTTGATGTATGGACTCTGTCGCCGCTCTGATGTTGCCGCCCCAGCAAGACATTCCCACTAGACTACGGGTCCATTTGGTTTCATATAGTTAATTAACACTAGCCATAACAGACTGGTAGAACATCTGAGTATCCTGTTGCACATGCCAAAAGATCTGTCTTCTCAGGAGGAACAGCCTGCTCTTCCCCTTGCTGTGAATCGCCTCAGCATTGTCGGACCCTTTAATGGTGCTTGGCACCAGCGGTACTCGATTGGACGCCACCATCTTCTTGGTCTTACTAGCATTAAGCCAGAGGTGGTTGGCCCTCACCACACCATCATGCTCAGCCGTGTTTTTGCCAGAGATCTGGCTGACCACCACGGTATGTTCACCAACATTCCTATGTTCTGTCAGCAGGAATGAATGTGGGCGCGGTCAGGTTGTGATGTCAGAAAGTCTGCTGTAAGATTTCACAGCTCTAGCTCTGGATAAAGACCACATTGTAAATGCAAAAGTAATTTTGTCTTTCTATTTAAGGGAAATTCAAGCTTACTCTAATGAAAGTTAAAAGAACTCCATGACACATTAATTTAAACAAAAGACAATGCACTTTAATTAGGAATAAGGGAGGTAGGCCTACAAGGAAGGCAAAATAAACTTGGGTCTAATATACTGTACATCCAAACAATGCAGAACAATGTCTAGCAGCCGCTGTTTCACCCACATTTCCCAAAGTACTGTGTGCGATTGTCCTTCTCAAAACATTTCAGCACTTTATCCAAATTCAACTGTTCAGTCAAATCTTTGTGGAGTTGCATGAACAGGTTCGACTCAGTTGAGCGTGTGTGACTGTATGTGCGCTGCTGCGCAACTTTCAGACAGCTGAGTGTGTGAGTGTGCTCCCGTGTGACTGTGTGTGCGTGTGTGCGTGTGTGTGTGTGTGCGTGCGTGCGTGCGTGCGTGTGTGCGTGTGTGTGTGTGTGTGTGTGTGGCGGTGGTTGCTGTGGCGTGTGTGTGCATGCACTGCCTGAGCAGAGCGGAGGAGATTGACTAATAATAAAATAGACGTAGTGTGAATGTTGTAGCTATAACAGCCTGTACACCAGACCTGCTTCCTGATTTAGCGGCGGCCGTCAGCTGTGTTCTCCAGCGAGGCTCCCATGTTTATTTGTTCCATAATTAGAACGGTGCTTGCTAAAATGTCTTTTAGATATATAAAGACAGTTGGAAAATGGTAGAATGACTCTGTTCTTAACGAATCACTATGCAAAAAGGCTGCTGCGGCCTGCAGCAATTAAGCTTGTTTATAATGTCGGGCTGCGGGTTGTGTCGGTCTCCAATTGTCAATTATGTATCAGGCTTTGGGTCGGTCCCAGGCTGACGTTCTGCAGGCTGGGCTGGGCCAGGCTCACATATTTAGGTCAGATTTAAGCTCTAGTGTGCATGTTGTTGCTTCTGCCTGGTTAACCGAGGGTTTAAAGGCGTAGTTCACCCCCAAAATGTATTTATATTGATTACTCACAACATTTAACCACTTAAACCCTCAATACTTAGTAAACTTTTTTGCATCTGTACTTGGTCTGCTCTTTTTCGTAAACCTCTTCGCAGACACGTTGTGAGCTTGTAGATATGCTATTTTCGGCAACTGTTCCCCTAGAATAGGGATGGGAGGGTTCAAATGGTTAATGAAAAAAAGAAAAAAATAAAGATTTGACAGCCCTCCCTGCAGTATCTCTGGAGACCCCCTGTTGAAGACCTAGGGGTCCCCGACCCCCTATGGCCTATTGAATACCTAGGGGTCCCCGACCTCCTGTTGAAGACCTAGGGGTCCCCGACCCCCTGTTGAAGACCTTGGGGTCCCCGACCCCCTGTTAAAGACCTAGGGGTCCCCGACCCCCTGTTGAAGATCTGTGGTCTTACATGATGTAAACATGTGCAGTACATGTTAATAATAACCAGTAAGACGCCCTAAGGGCGAGAAGCGGCGAGGTCGCACAGGACAGAATACATTTGCAAGTGTGATTCGAGTTGCGGTTGGTTGTTTAAGTTGGACAAAATGTTTGACTAAAACATTTTAAATACTTCAAATAGCTGATCTACATCACCACATTATAGTTGAGGCGAATCCCATACTTCCGTCACCATGAGAGCAAAGGTCCGTTTCTCAGTGGTTTTATCAACTATGAAGGTTAAATAACAAATTGAGCTCCCATGTCCCTCGCAAAAATGCTGGCAAAATGTTTGACATTCAACCTGCGGCCCGGGGGCCGCATGTGGCCCCTGCGGTATGTCTATGTGGCCCTTCATACCAATAAATATATTTTGTCTACTTTCAGCCTGGACAAATACTTTAAGATTTTTCAGTTTCTCTCTAAAACCACTAGAAAACTATTCTGGTCTTATTTTATACAAGACTTTTTTGCTATTTGTTTGTTCCAAAAGAAGAAATGCCATCATTAATCATTTCGACGACAATATTTTTGTTCAATGAGGCCTTATAGATGGAAATGTGGCTGTTTTCTGTGTGTTTCCTTAATTTTTAGACACGTCTTGTAGTGTGTTACAAAATCATTGTCTAAACGTCCAAAATAGGACAGTAATTTTTAGTTTGCGGCCCTAGGACTTTTTGTATTTTGCTGAATGTCCCCTGAGCTATCTTAAGTTGAGTAGCCCTGCACTATACAATAAAGAAAAAAATGACTCCCAAAAAATCTGCTTTACGTGGGATGTGAGGGGTCAAACTAGGGGGTTTTATTTATTCTGAATCCATTGCAAGCATTTGTTTTTGCACAAAAAACATTCCTTGGGCTAAAAACGGCCAACAAAACTATGGTTTAGTGATGAGTCATCACTTTTCACAGTCTTTTGGGGTCTTCTTCATTATTGCGACTGTCAGGTAGCACTTACTATCAAAACCTCCACCGGCTGTCTGTCTGTCCGTCCGTCCGTCTGTCCGTCACACGTCACACGTCACACTTTTGCACTGCTCATATCTCCGCAACCGTTGCCCCATCCATGCCAAATTTTGCACACATACTCATTGCCTGCCAAATCACAACCTCCACCCATCAATTCACACATGACTAGGGTTACCAACCGTCCCGTAAAATACGGGATCGTCCCTTTTTTTGGAAACTAAAAGACGTGTCCCGTATTGAACTGATACGGGACACTCTTTGTCCCGTATTTGAAGGTTGGGGGATAAATATGAATGACGGGATGATTTAATTGAGAAATGACAGCGATTATGCCTGTCAGAGAGCTTCCACTCTGCTCTCCTCTGAGACAAGTGCTGCATCCCATTGCTGAGTGAGGCGCTGCGCTGTTTGTAAGCAGCCCCTTGGCTTATTAACACACTGTTGCTAAGACACAGTCTCCGCCCCCTACACAATCCTTCCCATGGGCTTTAGGTACAGTCCACACATTGCCTGCGCGAGAGTGCGTGCGAGCGAGCATACGACAGTGGTCGGCTCAGAACATTGTTTAATGTCTTAAAAAAACGTGTGACTGAAGATTGTGTACAAACGGATTAGACATGAACCCATCCATGATAGGTGATAGCCTGAACAACAAGGTGAAAATGCAGGCAAGCAAGCAGAAAATAAGCCATGGATTGTATTCCTGGGAGCACTACAGTAGTCTTGTCTGCCAACTAAAGCGACCCCAGACAGGCTGGTATGTGAAATAACATAAGCATGATTTTGTTTTTAAAACCTAATGGTTATTACTGTATGCCAATTAGGCCTTGGACGAAATATCGATATGGCGATATATCGCAGTATTACCTCCCGCGATAATTATCGATAAATTGCCGGCAAATATCGACTTTTCATAACACCAGGGATTTCCCATTTAACCTACTGTATGGTGCAGTACTATGGTGCATTACCGCCAGCCGCCTGCACTGTTTGTAGTGGGGGCGCTAGAGAGATAAAGGAGACTAGAGTGGGAGTATTATGCACATGAGAGGAAGAGAGTGTGAAAGTTGCCGCAAAGAGAGTGGACGAAGGAAATGAAAGGGAAAAAGAAAAACAAGAAAGGAAGGTGAGGTATATCAAAGTGGATCAAAAACTACATATTCTTATTTATGGTTAATATGCATCCACATAATTAATTTGTTGTTACACGCTCCATTTTGTTGCGTTTGGGATTACAATGCAAGCAAAGTACTAGGCCTAAGTAGGCCTACATTTATGGTCTGGTTATGTCCATACATGTACAAGATGGTACACACAAGTCATTGTAACGTCTTACGCTAACGTACACACTCATATGATGGGTACATGCAGGTTAGGTAAGAATGAACCAACATATGTTTATGTAAGTGACTGACCAACAGCTGGGATCGCTCTCATCCTATTTGTGGCTCTTTTCAAGGTTTGGGTCAAGATAAGCCCTGTAATGATTGACAGAAATTGCCAATATAAGTAACTCTGAACATGTAAGTTTAGAGTGAGAGGTGTGAGATGTGTGTCTCGCACTGAGCGAGCCGATGGGCTCGTTCAGTCTCCGCTGCTCCGCTGTCTCTGTCTGTCCAATAAACTGATGGAAGAACTTGATCACCTGCCTGCGTCTCTCGTCTCCTCTCTCCAGCACAAGGCTAAGAAATATGCACAGCAACTTCGTACTTAAGAATTCAGTCTAATATTTGTGTCGAAACTCTCCGATGTGTGCTTCCAATACACGTCAAAGGAAGAAACAAAGCGAGATGATAAAATCTGCATGGACAGGAGACAGTTTTTGGCCTTTATTGCAATGGTGGTGAACTGTGCTCTGGAGATGAAGGGGAAGTCGGAGAGAATTAAAATGATTCTGAACGCAGCTAGGATGTTCCTGAAAGTCGATGATGTTAGCGGAGAGGATCTTGACAATATATTGAGAGAAGACTTTCTCCAACCCAGGCCGCTGCGTCTGGGTCTGGGGTATAGAAATGGACTGAAGCTGTTAGGGGATAATGTAGGGGAGCACAATGGGTGGAATTTGAAAATATTTGTGGACTTGAAATAACTGAAAATGCGATAACAATAAATGAGATACACTACCGACCTGAGGAGGGCAGTAATACGCAACAGCGTCTACACTGCCGGAAATCCCATTAGAAGAAGAAGAAGAAGAGTGTGAAAGTTACGTTGTTGTTCAGAGTCAGACCAGAGTCCAGACGCAGACTGACTGTCAGCTGCGCTCTCTGACCATCAGAGGGGCAGAGAGGAGGAATGGAGAGGATTATTTTCAATTTACAACAAGGTAAAGTTAATTTGAGCAACACAACTCTGTTTGTGTTTAGTCAGTGGACACACACATAGGCTACTGTACTGTACACATGCATGCAGCCACCATTACAATACACAAATGCACAATATAGGCCTACACACCTACGTTAATATAATGAATGGAAGTGATACAGACACTCAAAACACAATGATGTTCCCCCTTTGCCTCGATCTACCTCATGTTATTTTATTTATTCATACATCCTCACCACTGATATGGATTTAATTTCATTGTTTTTTATTGTATTATTATCAAAGCAATAAGAACATGAAACAAATTGGTTACTTGCACTCTCACTATTGAGAAATCATTTTTCCTCCTGTAAATGTATTTTGCACAATATAGCCTATTTTAGAGGTTATTTTAACACACGTGTGACTAACCGGTCCCTTAGGCCGATTTTGAGATTTCAAAGTGCAATAACTCTCCCTGTGAAGGTCTCAGAAATTTCCCCTTCCATGACTTTTCCTAAATACTCAAGATATATGTTCTCGTTTTTTTTCCGCTTCTGAAACGTTTCCTAATTAAGAAATAAAATACAATTATACCACTCTGACGGTAGTTATCGGCAGAAAAGACCGCTCTCCCCCATTCTCCCCCTCCTAAGAGAATTCACACGTTTAGCGCTCCCGGAATGCGCCTTTGTTCAAGGTAATGGATCATTTGTGTTACGGTTTCGAACCCTTCACCTCCACCTTCTACCTCTGGAGCGCGCCAGTGCACTATCCTCACACTGCCACCTAGACACTCAACTCAGTGTTTTTCCACTCCGGTGATGAGCAGGCTGGGTGTGGACGGCACACCTGCTCCCATTCTCCAATCAACACCAGAGTCTTCAAGAACCCCAGCTTCACCGCCACTCCTCGCCAGAACTTCCCAGAGAATTACCTGGCAAGTATTAGCTTTAGCTACATTGTTGCTATTCGTACGGTGTTGAGCTTTTCTGCCTTTTTGTTGCAAGCTGCAAGCTAATAGTTTTTTCTCACTCTCCAGACCCGGCTATCTGCAGTGCTACCACCTGCCATCACCGCTGTCCTGGATTCCTTTGTTTGGCTACCGACCCACGCTTGGA
Organism: Nannobrachium achirus; assembly: GCF_963921795.1. Taxonomy (NCBI): domain Eukaryota; kingdom Metazoa; phylum Chordata; class Actinopteri; order Myctophiformes; family Myctophidae; genus Nannobrachium; species Nannobrachium achirus. The sequence goes on from NW_027665010.1 coordinate 31,093, forward strand.
CTCAGACCACTCTTTTGGAAATCCCCCAACTTAAGTATAGTTTTATCTTATATAATATCTACATATATATATATACTACTTCTCGTGCCACTATTGTATATATATATATATTTATGTAGATTTATATATTATATCTATACCTGCCTGCTTTGAACATTAAAACGCCCTGCGAGGCCTTAACTCCTTTTTGACTCCTGAGTGGTTGCATATGGGTTCTAACATAACCAATTCTTAACAGAAGTTCTGGCCATGACAAACCCAGCACCCTCAGGAGGTCAGCCTCCACTGCAGTCATCTCCACCTGGGCTTCTTACTGACCCTGCCCGTGCTATTCGACACCAGGAGAAGGTGCTTGCTGAACATGCTCGCCTACTGCAGGAGGCCTCAGTAATGGTGCACGATATTTCTACTGAACAGCAGACCCAGTCACAACAGCTCCAACAAGTGTTCAACGAACAACAGGCTTTACTAAAGCAGATGCAAACCATGACCACCCAGTTGGCTGCTCTTAGCACCGCAGCCCCATCAGCTTCTCAGATTCAAGGCGGTGCCGGCTCGGCTCCATCCCACACTCCTGGGCCTGTCGTCCAGCCTAGCAGGGAACCAAACCTGGCCAGCCCCAAGCCCTATGATGGGGCATTTTCCAATTATCGTGGGTTCATGTTGCAGTGCAACTTTGTCTTTGACCTGCAGCCCAGTATGTTTTCCGTCGATGCAGCCAAGGTAGCCTACATCGCCACCCATACCACCGGTGATGCTCTTTGTTGGGTCCAGTCTTTCTTGAGCTCCAACCCTGGGGCAAGACTCAACTATCCAAACTTTGAGGAGGAGTTCAAGAGGGTGTTTGACCACCCCATCGCTGGTCAAGATGCAGGTTCACAGCTCCTTCACATTAAGCAGGGCTCCCGCACTGTTGCTGCATATGCTATCGAGTTCCGCACACTCGCTGCCAGCACAGGGTGGGAGGATTCCACCCTGCGCTGCATCTTCCGAGATGGCCTCACCGAGACGCTGAAGGACGAGCTGGTTCGTGATAGGCCCACCGACCTTAACAAGCTCATCAGTCTCGCCATTGACATTGACGAACGCCTACGGGAACGCAAGAAGACCAGGGCACATTCACATCAAGGCTCCTCCCGGTTGACTCCCATCCTGAGAACCAGTCCTTCTTCTTCTGAGACGTTCGTTTCAGACTCCGTCGCAGGCGCTGAGCCAATGGAGGTGGGCTGAATGCGTTTATCTGCCGCGGAGAAGGAGCACCGGAGGACTAGAGGCCTTTGCATGTACTGTGGACTGAAGGGCCATCTGAGGGAGGACTGTCCAAGGCTACCAAAAGATTAGGCTCACTGGAGACCAGGGGATTCCAGGTGAGCCAAATCTCTCGTTCCCCTACATCCACCAACCCTGCCAAGTTCAAGGTCCATCTTTCCTGGCAGGGGGGTTCTCTCTCCGTCCGCACTCTCATTGACTCTGGCGCCGATGAGAGTTTCATCGACCTCCAATTGGCCACTCAGGCCAACATTCCCCTCATTGCCCTAAATGAACCCATTCCTACTTTTGCTCTTGATGGACACCAGATTGGCCTTATTACACACCATACTCAACTCCTCAAGATGACCGTGTCCGGTAACCATGTCGAGGAGATTCGTTTCCATGTGTTACCATCCCCTGGCACTCCTCTCATCTTAGGCCGACCCTGGTTGGAGTTGCATGTCCCCCATGTGGACTACAGCACGGGACGCATTCTCAGTTGGAGCACGGCTTGCTATGCCCGCTGTCTCCGCGCTGCTACTTACTCCTCCCCAGTGTCTCCTGTTGACACTCCTTCTCCTCCTGACTTGTCTACAGTACCGTCGGTCTACCATGACCTGGGTGAAGCATTTAGTAAGGAGCGAGCCCGCTCTTTGCCTCCCCATCGTCCTTACGACTGTGCCATTGATCTCCTCCCGGGCGCAGCCTATCCTGCCAGTCGGCTGTACAATCTATCCCTCCCTGAGAAGGCAGCCATGGACAAGTACATATCTGAATGCTTGGCCGAGGGCCTCATCCGTCCTTCCCGGTCCCCGATGGCAGCAGGTTTCTTCTTTGTCAAGAAGAAGGGTGGAGACCTTAGGCCATGTATCGACTACAGGGAACTGAACAGGATCACGGTGAAGAACAAATACCCTCTTCCCCTCGTCAGTTCCAACTTCGAACCTCTGCAGGGAGCTTCCATCTTCACAAAGTTAGATCTCCGCAACGCCTACCATCTCATTCGGATACGTGAGGGGGATGAGTTCAAGACCGCATTCAAGACTCCAAGGGGGCATTACGAGTATCTTGTCATGCCTTTCGGTCTTACCAATGCCCCTGGAGTTTTTCAGGCATTGATGAATGATGTGCTGAGGGACATGCTGGACATCTTTGTGGTGCTCTATCTTGATGACATCCTGGTGTTCTCCAGAGACGCTAAGGAACATGTCCAACACGTCCGTCAAGTCATCCAACGCCTCCTGAAGAACCGCCTCTTCATCAAGGCCGAGAAGTGCACCTTCCACGCTCCCTCTGTGGAATTCCTGGGTTTCATCATTGAGATTGGGCAGACTCGGCCAGACCCACGGAAGGTTCAAGCTGTAGTGGAGTGGCCTAAACCTTCCAACCGGAAGCAGCTACAAAGTTTTTTGGGGTTCGCTAACTTCTATCGCTGCTTCATTCGAAATTACAGCAAAGTGGCAGCCCCCCTCACAGCTCTCACCTCCTCTCTGCGTCCCTATGCCTGGACACCTGCAGCTAACGCAGCCTTTGATGCCCTCAAGAAGAGATTCACCTCTGCACCAATCCTGCTCCACCCAGACCCCTCAAGGCCCTTTGTAGTGGAAGTAGATGCTTCTGACACAGGCATTGGAGCAGTTCTCTCACAACAGTCTGCCTCAGATGAGAAGCTGCATCCCTGTGCTTTCCTCTCTCGAAGGTTCACACCAGCTGAGGAGAACTACGACATCGGCAACAGGGAACTCCTGGCTGTTGTGGAGGCCTTCGAGGAGTGGCGCCACTGGTTAGAGGGTGCAGAGTATCCCACCACTGTCTGGTCTGACCACAAGAACCTTACCTACATCAGGTCAGCTAGGCGTTTGAACTCCCGTCAGGCACGCTGGGCCCTATTCCTTGGTCGGTTCAACTTCACCTTGACGTACCGGCCAGGTTCCAAGAACACAAAGGCTGACGCCCTGTCTCGGATTCACTCGGCGGAGAGAGACCCTGTTACTCCAGACACCATCCTCCCTGCTTCCCAAGTGGTTGGTGTAATTACCACTAGGCTCGAGGCAGCGGTCAGGAGGGCTCAGCGCACCCAACCGGATCCAGGAACTGGACCCCTCAACCGACTGTACGTTCCGGATGCAGTCCGGTCCCAGGTCCTCCAGTGGTGCCATGCCAGCCGTGAAGCTTGTCATCCTGGGATCCATCGCACGCTCTCTTTCTTACGCCGGCGATTCTGGTGGCCTACTGTGGTGGCAGATGTCCGGAGGTTTGTCACCGCCTGCACGGTGTGTGCTCGAGGCAAGTCATCCCATCAGTCCGCTGCTGGTCTCTTGCGTCCCCTTCCTGTCCCTGGTCGTCCTTGGTCGCATATCGCTCTGGATTTCGTCACCGGTCTTCCCCCCTCCATGGGCAACACAGTTATCCTCACTGTGGTAGACCGTTTTTCCAAGGCGGTGCACCTCGTAGCTCTCCCTAAGCTTCCTTCATCCAAGGAGACAGCTGAGCTACTCATGGAACACGTTTACCGCCTTCATGGACTCCCAGTTGACATCGTCAGTGACCGTGGTCCCCAGTTCACCTCCCAGGTCTGGAGGGCTTTTTGTAAGGGCATCGGTGCCACCATCAGTCTCTCCTCGGGATTTCACCCCCAGACTAATGGACAGGCTGAGAGGGCCAATCAGAACCTGGAGGCCGCCCTCCGGTGCGCTTCTGCTCTCCACCCGTCCTCCTGGAGTAAGGACCTGCCCTGGGTTGAATACTCATTGAACACCCATGTCAGTTCTGCCACTGGCTTGTCACCTTTTGAGTGCTCCCTAGGATACCTGCCTCCCCTATTTCCGGCAGAGGAGACTGAGGCCGCAGTTCCTTCTGTGCAAGCCCATCTTCAACGATGTCGCAGAGTATGGAAGACTGTCCGTACAGCTCTACTGAAGTCCAACACCCGTGCTTGTAGAGGAGCCAACCCTCGGCGCACCAAGGCCCCGCAGTACCGAGTAGGTCAGCAGGTGTATCTCTCATCCTCTGACCTTCCACTGCAGGTGGAGTCCCGGAAGCTGGCACCTCGGTTCCTAGGACCATTCCCTATTGAGCGCATCGTCAATCCGGTTGTAGTGCGCCTCCAACTTCCCTCCTCCATGAAGCGAGTACACCCAGTCTTCCATGTTTCCAAGATCAAGCCCGTAGCGTCATGCCCCTTGACACCTCCACCCCCTAAACCCCCACCCCCTCAGATGGTCGATGGGCATCCCCAGTGGACAGTGAGGCGGCTACTGCGGGTGCGCCGTTATGGTCGTGGGTTCCAATACCTGGTTGACTGGGAGGGGTATGGGCCGGAGGAGCGCAGTTGGGTTTCCCGGAAACTCATCATGGATCCTGAGCTTCTGCGGCAGTTCTACAGAGAGAATCCTGATGCGCCTGGCAGGTCGCCAGGAGGCTCCCGTAGAGGGGGGGGTCCTGTTACGGTTTCGAACCCTTCACCTCCACCTTCTACCTCTGGAGCGCGCCAGTGCACTATCCTCACACTGCCACCTAGACACTCAACTCAGTGTTTTTCCACTCCGGTGATGAGCAGGCTGGGTGTGGACGGCACACCTGCTCCCATTCTCCAATCAACACCAGAGTCTTCAAGAACCCCAGCTTCACCGCCACTCCTCGCCAGAACTTCCCAGAGAATTACCTGGCAAGTATTAGCTTTAGCTACATTGTTGCTATTCGTACGGTGTTGAGCTTTTCTGCCTTTTTGTTGCAAGCTGCAAGCTAATAGTTTTTTCTCACTCTCCAGACCCGGCTATCTGCAGTGCTACCACCTGCCATCACCGCTGTCCTGGATTCCTTTGTTTGGCTACCGACCCACGCTTGGACTCAGACCACTCTTTTGGAAATCCCCCAACTTAAGTATAGTTTTATCTTATATAATATCTACATATATATATATATACTACTTCTCGTGCCACTATTGTATATATATATATATTTATGTAGATTTATATATTATATCTATACCTGCCTGCTTTGAACATTAAAACGCCCTGCGAGGCCTTAACTCCTTTTTGACTCCTGAGTGGTTGCATATGGGTTCTAACATAACCAAGTCTTAACAATTTGCATTTCACTGTCAGCTTAGCAAAGACATTAAAACCACTACCTGGAAATGTTTTATTTCATAAATAGTATCAATATAATATTAATTATGAGAATCGCTATGGTGTATATAATGTAGGCCTCTTATTATTTTAGCCGTGCAGGAGCAATCATTTGCGGGGAGATGATGCTCTTGCTGACCGGGAGAAGTGTGACGCTGCTGCCACTGCACAGCGTGTTTCTAAAAGCTAAGCATCATTTCAGCTAATAATACATATAAAGAACAACTGGGTGATCTATAAGTTATCGGCCAAAATGAATATCTTGTATAGATATGCCTACACGGCACACGCTGCACCGGGAGACACGGCCCTAATCTCCCGGTGCAGTCAGCCTGTTCTGTCCGAGTGGAGACGGCTTTTAGACGGGCACGCATGTCACGGTGCCGATCAAACAGTATAGGCACCCGACACTTGTGTCCTGCACGTTTAATTTCTAATGGATAATCATTTGCTTTTCATTGTTACATGCCTAAGCAAAAAACACTATGTGAACATTTTACAGAGTGAAGAGAATGTGAATTATCTCTCTCTCTCTCTCTTTCTCTCTCATAATTTCTCTGCCTCGCTCTGTCTATCTCTGCTACACCGTTCCCTCTCTCTCTTTCTCCCGAGCCCAGTTTGCGCAAATGGAACCTTATTTATTATATATATATTTAACTATCGAGAGCGCTCTCTTTCTTTCTCTTTCCCCTCCCTCTCTGCATGCATGCGTGCATGCGTGATGTCGGGACATCACATTACCTAAACATGATTCATTGGCTGGTTTTGTGAGTTGTCTAATAATAGCTAATACGAATGAAAATCGGGACATATGAAGGCGTAATTATTTTACTTAGCTTCGTATGGCGTTGTGAGCTTGTAGAAGATTGGCTATTTGTGTAACAAAATACCCTATATTGTCAATGAACAAAACTAAGCCAAATGGAACCATACAGGTCCATTTGGTTTCATTTTACGCTCTCTCTTTCTCCCACATGAAAGGAACCTGCCTCTCTCTCCACGTCTTTTTTTTAATACTTTTTTATACCACGTCCACGATCGAACCATGCATGCGTTCGTTCCTATAATACAGCGCAAGGCATATCTCTCTCTCTCTCTCATGCATGCATGCGTGCGTGATGTCGGGACATCACATAACCTTGCCTTTCACCGCATAATCAATAGCGCGGTGCGCCCCGCTGTGTTGGCCACTTGGCCTTGAATCTCCCAAATCGTAAATAAAACAAAGCCATAAAAGATATGTTTCTGGATAAACAAACGTGTCTATAACCACTCAAACTGCATGGCGCACTGTGCGCAAAGACGCTGATCATTGATTTATTCCTGCATGCAAAACCGAACTGTTTTAAAATGACTTTCAAAACTCAACAATCTGCGATAATACAAAGGCCTCGGCGCGGATGCTGGGCTGCGCTGCGAAGCGATACGAAATTAAACTAGTGGCATTAAAAGTAAGATCATGCTACAAACTTAGTGTCATTTTCCCAAGCCTGTTTTTTTCCTGCTAAACCATGAAGTTAACATTGAAAGCGAGAGTATTTGAGACGTCAATTGAAATGCTAATTCAAATTCGGAAGACAATAGAACCCCCGCTGGCAGCAGGGGGAGGAAGTGTTGCGCTCCTGGGCCAAAAGGGAGAGAATCTAACGGTCAAAATGAACGATAAATGCAGGCGTAGTGGTAGTTTTTTATTTTCAGTCACCCAAGTGTTAAAGGTTCCAGTCAGTGTTTTTGCTGTTAAGACAAGAGGAGGCACTTTGCATGCATGCACATTTTTTACATGTGTCAATCTTATTTTAGGCTGTGTGTTTCTTGACAATTAGGCTACATTTCACTAAATGCTTTTTAGTTATGGATTGATTAGTTAGTAGGCCTACCCATTCATTTACTTACTAGCCAATTTATAAAATAATCTTGTAAGATTAATGGAATACATGTATAATTCCAGAGTTTTGCCTTTTATGGTTATTTTTCATTTTCAATTACAAATATCGTGATATATCGTTGATGACATTTCTTGCAATATGTCGAATATCGCAATATATTGAATATCGTGATATTATTGTTATCGAGAGCCTAATATCGTGATAGATATTGTATCGTGAGATAGCAATATCGTCCCACCCCTAATGCCAATATGATTAAACTAGTGTTGGGTAACCAGAGAGTGGGCACATAAGAACCAGGTAAACCTAGGCTATATGTTTTGGGAAATTGAGAGAAATACAATAATATTGTAATAATAATATTAAATATAATAATATGTAAATAATATTGTCCTATATTATAGGACTACACTACATGATTTTAAGGTAGACCTAATAGGTTAGGTGGCCCAAAGACACCCGAATTAATATTGTGGAAGGAAAAATATGATTTAATATAGGAAAATACCTGTTTTAGCCAACTTTATAACCGAAAATACCAGATTTTTCCTAACGGTTTCATTAGGAGGTGTCCCGTATTTGAAACTCTGGGAGTTGGCAACCCTACACATGACCCTCTTCTAGCACCACCATGAGGACACTGCTCCTACAATTTTTGCCACGCAAATCGGTACACACTATGTCTACACTCATGTCATCAACATGGATCTGTCCCATATAGCGCCACCTTCAGGCCGATTTTTTTAAACACATTTTTGGACACTGCTCCTACACATTTTGCCCTAAAATCACGCAAATCGTTACACAGTATGTCTACACTCATGTCATCAACATGGATCTGTCCCATATAGCGCCACCTTTAGGCCGATTTTTTAAAACACATTTTTGGACACTGCTCCTACAGATTTTGCCCTAAAATCACGCAAATCGGTACACAGTATGTCTACACTCATCTCATCAATATGGATCTGTCCCATATAGCGTCACCAACAGACCAATTTCTTAAAACACATTTTTGGACACTACTCCTACACATTTTGCCTTATCTCCCTATTAGGGAGTCTTTCATGGTTTAGCCTACTGCTCCTTTCCTGAAAATGTCCTGCAAATGCATTTTTTCCTCAGGTTTCTTTCCCTGTTTTGCCAATTTTAATAGAGAATGGAGTGTATTTTTGCAGAAACTCTCAAATGTCAAGAAACCACTCCATTCCCATTGAAAAGCAGGATCCACCTTCATAGGTAGATTTAAACTTCAACACCAGAGGTCATAAAAACAGCAAACATAGCTGATCTACAAGCTCAATGTTCTGCCAATCCCCTGAAAATCAACCGTCTTGCCATGGCAGGGTGTGTGAAGTTTTGAAATGGCAGATCTGTAAATTAAACTAATGTGTAAACTTGTGAATGATGTGTGGAATTACGTTGCCCTCTTCTGGTAACATTGGTGTACTGCTACTCTGAATTATGATATTGACTTTAGTAATATTATTATAAATACCGTACATCGGGAATTTTCAATTTGCATTTTGCTAAGAAAAGGTTGTATCTTTTAATTGACATATATTTATTTGTGAATTAATTTTCCCCACTGACTTTAATTAAAAATTCAACTTTTCCCAAATCAGGAGATGACTGACATCATAGACTACATGAGACCATATATGTCCATATATGGGTATTCCCCCCTGAAAACATTAATATTAAGTCCATATATTACATTACCAGATGATGCCCTGTTAGGCCCTGTTAGGGTTTATAGATGCCCTGTTAGGGTTTATAGATGCCCTGTTAGGGTACCCCCTTATACTCATATATGGGGATCCCCGGGCATCTGGATGAACTTTGTTCATTGACTCACTAAAAGCAGGCTCTGGTCCCACATAGGTCAAATCAGCCCAGTAATGCATTACAATGCACAAGATGCAGCACTTACTGGTAAACAAACAACATAGCCCCCAAAATAATGGAAATTCACTTCCCAAAACTCAAATATGATTTGAAACACAGGGCAACCTCACTTGCAATTTCACAAATTGCAAATTTTACTGTTTTAACCTTGTAACGTGGCTGTTTTTAAAACATTTAGACACATATTAAAACATTTTGAAATATGTGCAATCATTTTGAACATTTTTGAACCATTATTAAACACAGATCTTCTCTTCTGGGGGTCCCTGGCACAACATATTATCAGATGGGGTCCTCAAATAAATTACATTTTGTTCAGTTTGGGTCTCCTTGACATGAAAATGTTTGAGAACCACTTTTTCAACATGCCTGAACATTTAAAGAGTTGATTAACCACTTGAACGTCCACCATCCATATTCTCGTGGGCCATCAGTTGTGAGCTTGTAGATCTGCTATTCTCATCTAGGACATTAGCCGGTATTTGGTGTAGAGGGGGAAAAAGCACTAGGCTAGATCTGCCCCCACTTCTAAAAGTAGATCTATACCCGATCTGCATATGGTCAGCGCGACACGTCACGTTGTGAGCTTGCGGATCTGCAATTTTCAGAGCATAACACCCGAGCGCAATCAAACATAAAATATGTTGTCTTTTTGTTCTACTGGAAAAACATGTTTTTTACACTTTTAGAGCATATCTGTAATGATAATATGGCCATACCTAACACTAGATGCCAAAAAATAGAAAATAAACAATTTGTGTGTATATTTATATCAAAGGTCCCTAAATAGGCCATTCTTAATTACTTCCTGTGAACAGAAATTCAAAAAGTGATGACATAGACAGGTCCGCTTGCATATAAATGAACCTTTGATTACATTCACCTGTTTGTTTCCCATTGCTGGCTCCCATTACTCCCATTACCCAGATTATAAATCCCATCACCTGAAGGGCTGGTCCCTTTTCAAACTGAAACTTCAAAATAAAATACCCAAAATAGTCATTTCATTGGGTCTTTAACATTTTAGTCTTTTTTTTTCTTCTTCTTTTTAGGTTTAGTCAGTCATGATAGCTTAGTTTAATTGTTTTCGTCAGTCAAAAAAGGTAGTTGATACAAAAAGTTTGTCATACTTTTAGTCGACGAAATCAACATTACTGGGAGCTGACCAGTACAACCACAGTCAGATACTGTTGTACTGGGAGCTGACCAGTACAACCACAGTGTGATACTGTTGTACTGGGAGCTGACCAGTACAACCACAGTGTGATACTGTTGTATTGGGAGCTGACCAGTACAAACACAGTCTTATGCTGCAGTGAGCTTGTAGATTGGCTACTTTCCTGAACATTTTTGCTCAAGTGGAAAAAAGATAAGAAAAAAGAAGATCTATGGAGGTATTTTCTGCTCAGCTAAATGATAAGCCATGGACTCACCGGGACACTTATTATTATTCTGGCTGATAAACATTTCATTCTACTGTACGGTATCTCTTTGGACATATATGATTATGTCTGATAAACCTTTCATACTGTCTCATTGTTGACTTTATCTGTTCAAGTTGACTGAAATAATCTTCTCTCCACAGCTCAACAAGATGTGATTTACATTGCACCACAAGGAGTCCTTCGCCTGCTTCCAGATACCAGCTCTGTTACTGAACCCATCACTAGCATCCTGTGGAAACATGGACCCAATAAAGCAGCAGAATGGGATCTGGTTCTTGGTCCTGTTGTGGATTACTACGGGACATTTAAAAACCGCACAGAACTGGCTAAAAAAACTGGACAGTTGGTCGTCAACAATATGACCATAAACGACACTGGAGAATACTCTGTGCACATCAACGGTCGACTGCTGAACAAGACAACGGTTAAACAGATGAGTGAGTATGAACTGTGTCCTGTGAAGGTCATGTGTCATCATGGGTCTATCATTGCGACCGTAGGTTGCAGTTTAGTTGCGACCGTCAGGGAGCAGTTTACTATGAAAACCTCCACCGGCCGTCCGTCCGTCCGTCGGTCGGTCGGTCGGTCGGTCACACGTCACACCTTTGCCCTGCTCATATCTCCGCATCAGTATATAGGGCTTGTTTGTTTATTGTATGACATCACGCCACATCATCAGCTGTGGACTCTGTGATGTCATCGTATCGCATCAGTATATAGGGCTTGTTTGTTTATTGTATGACATCACGCCACATCATCAGCTGTGGACTCTGTGATGTCATCGTATCTCCATATATGGCCATCTCCGTATATGGAGATATAAGTCGTCCATGCCCAAGTATGGGCTGGTGAGGTCAGACTTTGTGTGATGCGTAGGTTATCTCCATATATGGAGATTCAACATTCCAGGCAATGCTCTCTTCCCTGGTGAGAATTGCGCCTTTATATAGGGCTTGTTTGTGTATTGTATGACATCACGCCACATCATCAGCTGTGGACTCTGTGATGTCATTGTATCTCCATATATGGCCATCTCCGTATATGGAGATATAAGTTGTCCATGCCCAAGTATGGGCTGGTGAGGTCAGACTTTGTGTGATGCGTAGGTTATCTCCATATATGGAGATTCAACATTCCAGGTGTAACTATGGCTACCCGTATGACGTGAGAGGTGGAGGTTGTGATATTTGTGGAGATAAGCGACCAACGGTCGCTTATCTCCCGATTAGGGAGTCTTACTGGTATCAAAACCTCCACCGGCCGTCCGTCCGTCGGTCGGTCGGTCGGTCGGTCGGTCGGTCACACGTCACACGTCACACCTTTGCCCTGCTCATATCTCCGCATCAGTATGACATCACACTGCTGACATCAGTATGAGATCTCACTAAGTCTGACCTCACAAGCCCCATATTTGGACACGAACAACATATAACTCCATATGTTAAACAGTTGGTTGCTAGGGTAAAAAACATGGTTGCTAGGGTAACTCCATATATGGAGACATAAGTTGCTCATGCCCAAATATGAGGTCAGACTTAGTGTGATGCGTAGGTTATATCCATATATGGAGATTCAACTTCAATGAGTATATAAGACCAGCATTATCTACCGACAGCTGCTATAAGCCAACCCTGGCGATAAGGTCTGAGTCGAAGAAATGCTTCTTTCCTGGCAAGAATTGCCCCTTTATACTGTAGGGCTCGTTTGTGTATTGTATGACATCACGCCACATCATCGGCTGAGGACTGTGTGATGTCATCATATCTCCATATATGGAGACATAAGTTGCTCATGCCCAAATATGGGCTGGTGAGGTCAGACTTAGTGTTATGCGTAGGTTATCTCCATATATGGAGATTCAACTTCAATGAGTAACCATGGCAAACTGTCAACTGCCCGTATGTCTTGATAATTGGTAAAACAAACTTTTGGCCTATTTGTGGAGATAAGCGACCAACGGTCGCTTATCTCCCGATTAGGGAGTCTTACTGGTAATATGTATGTTTTCTGTCCACAGAAAACAATAACATACATATCAATTTGAATTGTTCCAGTTAATGGAATTTGTGGGGGTGGGAGATCCAGAAAAAAAGTAACAAAAATGCAAGCTGTTCAAAATGTGAATCCCTCTTGAACAGTGGTGTCCTGTCTGGCCAGTGTGATGGTTTTGAGAAAAGCAAAAACATGCAACCTTTAATGATGCCACTAAACACCCACTGCTTTTATAGAAAATTCATATAAATATATATCTGCCCCATAACCCTTACCTGAGGAAGAGCATCACACAGCCAACATGTTTTGTTTTAACTGCAGTCTGGAGACAACATCAGCAGTAAGTTGTCTTTATTCTGTTTCCTCAACAGAGAAAGTCCCAAAGCCAGTGGTGGCCACCAGGGAACCTTGTGATTCTAACTCCACCAGCTGTGAAGTGCTCTGTTTGCCTGTGCGTGGGGACATCACAGAGTCAGGGCCAGTCACCTATCTCTGGAAGAAAGATGAAGGGGAATGGATGGTGTCTGACTCTGGACCAAACTCTAATCAGCTGATTGTCACCAGGGATGAAGATGAGAAAGTTAAAACATTAACTTGTGAAGTGAAGAACGAGTTCAGCATGGAGCGGAGTGCACCTGATCAAAACTATCTTTATCATGAAGGTATGTAGTTTACTACACCATGTGAACACATTGAATCACTGTTAGTCTTTATCATGAAGGTATGTCGTTTACTACATCATGTGAACACATTGAATCACTGTTACAGTCTTTATCATGAAGGTGTAGTTTACTACATCATTTGAACACATTGAAACAGTGTTACAGTCTGCAGAGTTGACCTTTTGACATATTTAGGCTCCTAACACTGTGTGTGCATGCGTGCGTGCGTGCGTGCGTGCGTGTGTACAAGCACAGATTAGCATGGTGCAGAAGTGCATTGAAGTTAAAAAGAACTTGTATATTGTAATGTGCACTGCAAATAAGTAATGCAATCAGAACTTTTACCCTAAAATCCTTCTTTCTAAAATGATACCGAGCCAAGCAAACAGGTTTTATGTTTAATTTTCCTGTGGTTAACAATAGTTTTGCTTACCAGTAAGACTCCCTAATCGGGAGATAAGCGACCATCAGGTCACATGTATACAAAATGGGACAGATCCATGTTGATGACATGAGTCTAGACCACGGGTGGGCAACTTTGATGATGGAAAGGGCCACTATATTTTCACACTCACTCCAGAGGGCCACATTGCATATACAGTCAAAAATAGCCGATCTGCAAGCTCAAAACGCTTCGCACTGCAACGCGTTTTGAGCTTGTAGATCTGCTATTTTTGCTATTTTTGAATTAGAATGCTGACTTATATTTTGCGAATAGGAATCCTGAAAAGTGTTTTTTTTTTTTTTTTCCCGAATCATTTATTTGTTCTTATTTTAACTTTATGAACTTAAACTGGCGGCCCCCGGGCCGCCAGTTGCCCATGTAGGTCTAGACGTAGTGTACCGCTTTGTGTGATCTTAGGAAAGAATCTGTAGGAGCAGTAGCAGCTCTTATTCTGACAGCCAAACCAGAAATACAGGGCAACCAGTTGCTGTTTGAAAATACTATGTTACATAACAGAACATGTTTATTTTTCTTGAATTGAAAATAAATTAAACCCTTGTTTCTCCTCAGGACCTCCACCTGAACCTACACCCGAACCTACACCCACAGCAGCCACAGCAGCCATCGTTGCTCTCCTCCTTGCTCTCCTTGCAGTTGGTTTGGTGCTGGGGGTGATATTTCGTGGTAAGTTTGTCTACTGATTTTAAGTTACACATAACATACAACATTAGTTGGTCAGACATTGCACTGCCCTTACTAACAAAACCTCCACAAACTGTGCGTCAGTCAGTCAGTCAGTCCGTCCGTCTGTCTGTCACACCTCACACCTCACACTATTGCCCTGCTCATATCTCCGCAACCGTTGCCCCGATCCATGCCAAATTTTGCACACACACTCCTTGCCTGCCAAACTACAACCTCCAAGGACCCCCGGAGCTCCAGGGACCCCCAGGTCCCTGGGGGACCCCCAGATGTAAAAAATGACCAAATGTGCAAAAATGACCAAATGAACACCCCAACGGGGCTGCTCACGGGGAATTCCTGGGGACCACCGACTCCTGGTGCTCCAGAACGGATGCCAAAGTGGTGGCGCCCCCAGTGGAGGACCCCCTCCACTGCAGCTCACATAAAATGCCGTAACTCGGGCTAGGAGCGTCCGGGAGAGCCGGGGCCAGTACCTATTCGTCCGCCAAGGCAACGCGGAGACCCCTCACATGGCCCTCTTCTAGCGCCACCATGAGGCCGATTCTTGCAAAACACATTTTTGGACACTGCTCCTACAGATTTTGCCCTAAAATCACACAAATCGGTACACACTATGTCTACACTCATGTCATCAACATGGATCTGTCCCATATAGCGCCACCATCAGGCCGATTTTTTCAAACCCATTTTTGGACACTGCTCCTACAGATTTTGCCCTAAAATCACGCAAATCGGTACACAGTATGTCTACACTCATCTCATCAATATGGATGTCCCATATAGCGCCACCATCAGGCCGATTTTTTGAACCACATTTTTGGACACTGCTCCTACACATTTTTCCCTAAAATCACGCTGCGACCTGACGGTCGCTTATCTCCCGATTAGGGAGTCTTACTGGTGTTATATGCTGTACAGTATGTGTGCTGTATGTGGGCGTATCTATACATGCTGGAATGCCATACTTTAGAGATATGTGGAATTCATGCACTCAATTGTTTGTTGTGACCGTCAGGTCACAGTTAATATCAAAACCTCCACCTCATGTCCGTCAGTGAGTCCGTCACGCTAATTCACAACATTTCGTTACCTATCGACTTCAGTTCCTCCCTCCCATTCCATCCAAGGCAGGATACAAAAAGTTGTAAGTTACACCTTTGGTGTAACACTCAAGGCCTGTCAAATACTGTCTCCGACCACCAAACCTTTCGTTGGAGAGTTCCGACGAAAAGTTCCCGAAACTCTAATTTGAGGTAATGCTTTTCAGAAGTTGCGAGTGACGTCATTGTGTAGTTGAACCAGACCTTTACGACGAAACGTTTGGTGGTCAGAGAGAATGTGGACAGGCTTTCAGTCACATGGGTCTGTGACGCATCGCTGATTGGCTGTGGCTTGTGTCTTCTAACCTCACTCAGCTGTGCCCATCCTCTCACAGTTGTATAACACAGTCTTGGCTGTGCCTTTCACAGACAGCTCAGCTGTTTAACTGTGTGTGTGTGTGTGTGTGTGTGTGTGTGTGTGTGTGTGTGTGTGTGTGTGTGTGTGTGTGTGTGTGTGTGTGTGTTGGGGGAAAATGCTTCTCGCCCTTATGGCGTGTTGCTTGTATATTTGTCGGTTACATGTCTCCATTCAGACATGTCTCCTTTCCGACATGTCTCCATTCAGACACTAACCCTATCTCTAACCCTAACCCTAAACATTAGGCCCATGAGAGTGTCGCCACTCCGACAATAAGAAGTCACTGTCGGAATGGAGATATAGCCTCTTATCTTCTTAAAATGATGGTTTACGTAAATGGAATCTAAAGTGCAATGTAGTTCTTTTGTTGCTGTTCTTCAAATGTATGTTTTTAAAATTGTTTTTATACTAGCTGTGCATTTAACACAGCTATGCTACTGTATGTCATGTCATGTTGTCATTGTGTTTGAATTTCATCTCAGATCCTATCAGGAAGATGTTTTCATCACCTGAGTCTAAGCGTGAGCGGGATCCTGAAGGTGAGTGAGTATGACAGTTTGTGATGTAACCTCTGGAGTTGAACCTCCTACTAGTTAATAATAATAAGACATTTAACTTTTCGTTTCAACCTTTATTTAATACTCGGAAAACTTACTGAGGGCTGGGACCCTTTTGGAGTACGTTTAGCGCCTCAAAAACGCGATTCATTGCAGAGAAGAAGAAGACGATGACTATTTACGATTACAATAGGGCTTCGCACTACTGTGCAGTGCTCAGGCCCTAATAACTTAATTGGATCGATGACCACTTTGTGCTATTGCATTTTAATAATCACATTAATCCTTTGCTGTTTTCAACAACCGACCACAACAACAGTGAAGTCAAAAGGAAAGCTCACACACCAGCATGAGTGAACCTGGGTTTAGATATGAACCTGGGTTTGGGTTTAGATATGAAGCTGGGTTTAGATATGAAGCTGGGTTTTAGATATGAAGCTGGGTTTAGATATGAAGCTGGGGTTTAGATATGAAGCTGGGTTTAGATATGAAGCTGGGTTTTAGATATGAAGCTGGGTTTAGATATGAAGCTGGGTTTAGATATGAAGCTGGGGTTTAGATATGAAGCTGGGGTTTAGATATGAAGCTGGGTTTAGATATGAAGCTGGGTTTAGATATGAAGCTGGGGTTTAGATATGAAGCTGGGGTTTAGATATGAAGCTGGGTTTAGATATGAACCTGGGTTTAGATATGAACCTGGGTTTAGATATGAAGCTGGGTTTAGATATGAAGCTGGGTTTTAGATAGGAAGCTGGGTTTAGATATGAAGCTGGGTTTAGATATAAACCTGGGTTTAGATATGAAGCTGGGTTATGAAGCTGGGTTTAGATATAAACCTGGGTTTAGATATGAAGCTGGGTTTAGATATGAAGCTGGGTGATGGAGAAATGAATGAAGCTGGAAACGACAGGATAATCTTTTCACTGATTAAAAATGTCCTACTTTACATTTTCATTGTCAGGTGATGTGAATTATCATTGTAAAACTATTACTTTCACATTCTAGGTAGACTGGATTAATAGTGTGTGTGTGTGTGTGTGTGTGTGTGTGTGTGTGTGTGTGTGTGTGTGTGTGTGTGTGTGTGTGTGTGTGTGTGTGTGTGTGTGTGTGTGTCATAGAATATCCACTAAGAGTTTTTCCATCACCAGACAGTGATCCACCAGAGCATGGTATGTACATGATGTTTCTCTTTTGTCTATTGTTTATTATTATGTGTTTCACTTTGACTCTTTTTCATTCATTATCTCTCCCTCCCTCCCCTTCCTAACACATAAATATTAAATGGTCAACATTCTTCTTCGTAGGACTGGGCTGAATATCTCATAATCGTTCAATAAACACATGCAAACAGTCTGTCATAATGAATACAAAAGTTCACACACACACACACACACACACACACACACACACACACACACACACACACACACACACACACACACACACACACACACACACACACACACACACACACACATTTACCATAACATGCTCTGTTCTTTGGTCATTTAGAAACTCCTGATCCTGTGTGTCAACAACTCAAGTCTATTCTGAAGGAGAAGTTTGAGTGTTTGTTGGAGTGGACAAAAGAAGGACCAAAAACACTTCTGAATCAGATCTATACAGAGCTGTACATCACAGAGGGAGACAGTGGACAGGTCAATAAAGAACATGAGATCAGACAGATTGAAACAACATCCAGGAAACCAGCTGGACTAGAAATACCTATCAAATTAGAAGACATCTTTAAGTCTTTACCTGGACAAAATAAACCAATCAGAACAGTGATGACAAAGGGAGTGGCTGGTATTGGCAAAACAGTCTTAATTCAGAAATACACACTGGACTGGATAGAAGACGAAGCCAATGACATTTTCCATTTTGTGTTTCCATTCACTTTCCGAGAGCTGAATTTGATGTTGAAAGAGAAGAAGAATTACAGCCTGGTGGAACTAATTCATCACTTTTTTGGTGAAATCAGGGAAGCAGGAATATCCAGCTTCAACAGTTCTAAAGTTCTGTTCATCTTTGATGGTCTAGATGAGTTTCGGTCTTCTCTACAGTTCCAGGAAAATAACATCTGGACTGATGAAACAAAGCCAACATCAGTGGATGTGTTACTGGCAAACCTTATCAGTGGTCACCTGCTTCCCTCTGCTCGCATCTGGATAACAACACGACCTGCAGCAGCCACTCGGATCCCAAAGGTTTATGTTGACAGGGTGACAGAGGTCAGGGGGTTCAATAATCCCCAAAAAGATGAATACTTCATGAAGAGATTTAGTGATGATGAGAACCAGGCCAGAACAGTCATCTCACACATCAAGACATCACGAAGCCTCCACATCATGTGTCACATCCCAATCTTCTGTTGGATCATTGCTTCCGTTCTGGAGAACATGTTGAAAAAAGCGATGAAAATTTCACTGCCAAAGACACTGACTGAGATGTACCTCCGTTTCATGGATGTTCAGTCTGAACAGACCAATGTGAAGTATCATCATGACAATGATCAGACACATGCTGACTGGAATCCAGAGAATACAAGCGCTATTCTGTCTCTGGGAAAACTGGCTTTTGAACAGTTGAAGAAAGGCAACCTGATCTTCTATGAAGCAGACCTGATAGAGTGTGGCATTAAAATCGGAGATGCAGCACAGTACTCAGGAGTGTTCACACAGATGTTTAAAAAGGTGAAGGGTGGGTGGGAAAATAAAGAGGTGTTCTGCTTTGTTCATCTGAGTGTTCAGGAGTTTCTGGCTGCTCTTTATGTCTTTCACACATTCAACAAAGATGGTGTCAACCTACTGTCAACCTCCATGTGGTCCAAGCTATTTAGATGCAAATCTAAGATCAAACACCTCTACCAGAGTGCTGTAGACATGGCCATACAGAGTGAAGATGGACACTGGGACTTGTTCCTCCGTTTCCTGCTGGGCCTCTCATTGGAGACCAATCAGAGTCTCTTACAAAGACTGTTGGGACAGACAGGAAGTAGATCACAGGCAAATCAGAATGTCAAGTACACCAAGAAGAATCAGGAATCAGTCGAAGTCAATGAGAATCCATCTCCAGAAAGCATCATTCTGTTGGGAGAGACAGGAAGTAGTGATCAGACCAAACAGGAAACTGTCAATTACATCAAGAAGAAGATCAGGGAGAATCCTTCTCTTGAGAGAAGCATCAATCTGTTCCACTGTCTGAATGAGCTGAACGATCACTCTCTAGAAGAGGAGATCCAACAGTCCCTGAGTTCAGGAAGTCTCTCCACAGAGAAACTCTCTCCTGCTCAGTGGTCAACTATAGCTGCCATGTTGCTGTCATCAGGAAAGGATCTGGATGTGTTTGACCTGAAGAAATACCAAGCTTCAGAGGAGGCTCTTCTGGGGCTGCTGCCACTGGTCAAAGCCTCGAGTAGAGCAGTGTAAGTGCACTGATAACTGGATACATTTAATATATTATATCATTGTTCTGTTATAGGAAAGAGAATTCAAGCATTTCAGCATTCCTCATATGACAAATAGTGAAAATTGCAGATCTACAGCTCACAACATGTGATGTGAACTTGTGGATGTTATTTTAGCTATATATCCAAGAAGACAGTCCAAATCACCTTGGTGATACATAGACTAATCTAAACACTGCGCGCGCGTGTGTGTGTGTGTGTGTGTGTGTGTGTGTGTGTGTGTGTGTGTGTGTGTGTGTGTGTGCGCGTGTGCGTGTGCGTGTGCGTGTGTGTGTGTGGCAACAGAGTTGTAAAAAAACAGAAGAAACGTTTACAATTTATTTTGCTGATAGATAGACTTGCAAAGACTTTTATGGAATAGGAATGACAACATAATGGTAAAACAATGATAGTATTGTTAATATAAGATATAAATTACATGTTGTTTTGTTTTGTTAAAACAGAATACAAATATTGATTTCATCCACAAACATTTGTTTCTCCAGGCTGAGTGGCTGTAACCTGTCAGAGAGATGCTGTGAGGAGTTATCATCAGTTCTCTCCAACTCCTCTAGTTTGAAGGAAATTGATCTCAGTAACAATGATTTGACCGATACTGGAGTGAAAAAACTCTCTGCTGGACTGGGGAGTCCAGACTGTACGCTGGAGACACTCAGGTCAGTATTCCTGAACATGTACAGAACACCATTCATATCCTTTTTTTTAATACATGATATTAGCCTGACTATACTTTTAGGGGGGGAGACAAAGTCTGACATTGAATACTTTCTTTTACAGAAAAGAAAACAACATGGTGATATTTTTCATCACTAATGAATTCATTATTTTTTATCACTAATGTTTCTCCAGGCTGAGTGGCTGTAACCTGTCAGAGAGATGCTGTGAGGAGTTATCATCAGTTCTCACTTCCAACTCCTCTCATTTGAAGGAAATTGATCTCAGTAACAATTCTTTGACCGATTCAGGAGTGGAAAAACTCTCTGAAGGACTGGGGAGTCCAGACTGTACACTGGAGACACTCAGGTCAGTATTCCTGAACATGTACAGAACACCATTCATATCCTGGTTTAAATACATGTGGAGATTAACTTGATTATTTATTATTCATGTTCAACATTAATTTATGTTTTATAGGTGGAGGCATAGTCTGATACTGGATACATTATGCTATCTTTCTTTTACAGAAAAAATAAATAAAGACAACATGGTAATGTTTTTTTTAATCACTAATGAACACATTATTTTATCACTAATGTTTCTCCAGGCTGAGTGGCTGTAACCTGTCAGAGACATGCTGTGAGGAGTTGTCATCAGTTCTCTCCAACTCCTCTAGTTTGAAGGAAATTGATCTCAGTAACAATGATTTGACCGATTCTGGAGTGAAAAAACTCTGGAGTCCAGACTGTACACTGGAGACACTCAGGTCAGTATTCCTGAACATGTACAGAACACCATTCATATCCTGGTTTAAATACATGGATATTAGCCTGAATATTTAATTTAAATACTTTTAGGTGGAGGCAGACAAAGTCTGATACTGGAAACATTATGTTATCTTTCTTTTACAGAAAACATAAATAAAGACAACATGGTAATGTTTTTTTTTAATCACTAATGAACACATTATTTTATCACTAATGTTTCTCCAGGCTGAGTGGCTGTAACCTGTCAGAGACATGCTGTGAGGAGTTGTCATCAGTTCTCTCCAACTCCTCTAGTTTGAAGGAAATTGATCTCAGTAACAATGATTTGACCGATTCTGGAGTGAAAAAACTCTCTGTTGGACTGAGGAGTCCAGACTGTGCGCTGGAGACACTCAGGTCAGTATTCCTGAACATGTACAGAACACCATTCATATCCTGGTTTAAATACATGGATATTAGCCTGAATATTTAATTTAAATACTTTTAGGTGGAGGCAGACAAAGTCTGATACTGGAAACATTATGTTATCTTTCTTTTACAGAAAATAATAATGATAAAGAAAACATGTTGATGTTTTTCATCACTAATAAACAAATTATTTTATCACACATGTTTCTCCAGGCTGAGTGGCTGTAACCTGTCAGAGAGATGCTGTGAGGAGTTATCATCAGTTCTCTCCAACTCCTCTAGCTTGAAGGAAATTGATCTCAGTATCAATGATTTGACCGATTCAGGAGTGAAAAAACTCTCTGCTGGACTGGGGAGTCCAGACTGTACACTGGAGACACTCAGGTCAGTATTCCTGAAGAAGTACAGAACACCATTCATATCCTGGTTTAAATACATAGATATTAGCCTGACTATTTAATGTATATGTTACAGTATGTTCAAGAAACCAGTAAAAGTTGTCAAGGAGCACTCGTTTTGACGTTCACCACACACTAATCACCACCAGATGGCGACGTCAGCCACTGGATAAGAGAGTTACGTCACGCTTTGAACTCGCCGCAGACCGGAAGTGTTTACTCTTTATTTACTAGCCTAGCCTAGCCTAGCCTAGCCTAGCCTAGCCTAGCCTAGCCTAGCCTAGCCTAGCCTAGCCATTAGCTCCATTGTAGTCACTTGGACAGGGCGTTTAACGTGCGCTTGCCCAGGCCTTACGGCCTGGGCATAAATATAACGATTGCATTCACCACGGCTTCGTAACTCGCGCGGCGCTCCGCCGGCCGCGCGGCCCTGGCCCGCTCTTCGCGGCCACTCGCGCCTGCGGCGCTCGGGGGCGAAGAGCAGGACCAAGGTCCGCTGGCCTTCGCGCCGCTTGGGGCTTCGTGGACCCAGGGGGGCCTCGTAACTCGTTTGGGCTTCGTGGATACAGGGGGGCTTCGGTAGCCGCTCGCAGTGTCGTGGACAATAGAGCGGCGCACCGCCTGGAGTACGTTGTATTGGCGACCGCTTGCTCCGCCCCGTGCCGCACCACGAGTGCTCCGCGTCTCGAATGTGCTGTTTCTCTAATATACTATGACATATATACTTTTAGGGGGAGGAAGACAAAGTCTGATATTGGATACATTATGCTATCTTTCTTTTATAGAAAAGAATAATAATAAAGACAACATGGTGATGTTTTTCATCACTAATAAACTAATTATTGTATCACTAATGTTTCTCCAGGATGAGTGGATGTAACCTGTCAGAGAGATGCTGTGAGGAGTTATCATCAGTTCTCACTTCCAACTCCTCTAGTTTGAAGGAAATTGATCTCAGTAACAATGATTTGACCGATTCTGGAGTGAAAAAACTCTCTGCTGGACTGGGGAGTCCAGACTGTACACTGGAGACACTCAGGTGAGTATTCCTGAATACATATGGAGATTACCTTGATTAATTGATTGACATTTAATTAGAGGGAGGGAGACAAAGCCAGATAAAAGCTATTGTAATTATAACTAGAAATGTGCAATTCTGGGAAATTGCGAGTGTTGTTGCAACTTGCACTGATGATGATCATTTAAAGCATTACCAATTCTATCTGATTGGACTTTATATCGTCCAAGATATCTGGATATTTCAACCCAGATAACTTCAGTCAAAAGTTTTACAAAAAACAGGTTAACTTTAGCGAGCATAAAGGTTCTCAGACCTAGAACAATAGTGTGTTGCCTATAGCAACCACACTCATAGAGGACTCCACTCACCCTGCCATAAACTGTTGAACCGCTCCCATTGGGCAAGAGGCTGCGCTCCATCAAAGCCAAAACTGATGTTAGAACTTTAAGCCACAATAAATGCACTTTCACAGTTCTGCCTTGCTGTACTGTTAATATAGTATGTCATGCTGCCATGTTATCTTCTGATTTTTTTTTTTTGTAAATGCTGCTCAGAACTCACTCACAGCCATTTACAATATGCTTGTGCGCCTATACTGCCAGGAATATTATTAATTTTTCAGAGTCACAGTAGATCTCCCTCATATGCATGACATTTTGGTAGGCTGTAGTCTATATAGTGTACACTAGATGTCGCCAACGATTAAGGTCTCTGGCGATTGCTAGAAGGCCTCAAATTAGCAACCAGTCCATCCACTTAGCATTACAGTTAGCATGGAACGGCGCGGGACCCGTGCACGCCATACGCGCGCTTGATGGTCTAAAAAATGTAGCGACTATGTGCCTTAGATGCCCAATAGACGCACAGACACTTCAAACCGGATCAAAATCCGACGTTTTGATCGTGAGATAGAGCGGAGTTGCTGTAATGGCTTCCAATGTAAAAAAATATGCTTGTTTACTTGGTAGACACGCTTGATTTCCGGTTTCCGGCGATGACGTCATTTCCATCGCAATATCATTGCTGAAGCTTATATGAACCTAGAATGGTCATTTATAGCTCTAAAAATGTCAAAAAAATACCAAAAAAAATCAGAAAATGATCAGAAAGGCGACGTTTGGCGATCTGGCTGCCTCAGCCCTCCCCAAAATGGCGATTTTTGGCGATTTGGCTGTGAATCAGTTAATTCACTGAACTTCAGGATTTTATGTTTATTTATTGATAGTTATTTATTGTACATTGCTGGTCCTGAGTACGATTTTCCTTTCATGCAAAAATGCAAATGACAAAGTGAACCTTGAACTAAATTAATTTTTACGGGCTTAACACATAATAACAACCCTGTTACGTGTGTGTGTGTGTGTGTGTGTGTGTGTGTGTGTGTGTGTGTGTGTGTGTGTGTGTGTGTGTGTGTGTGTGTGTGTGTGCGCGTGCGTGTGTGTTTAGGTTGTCAGGATGTATGGTCTCAGAAGAAGGCTGTTCTGCTCTGGTCTCAGCTCTGAGATCCAACCCCTCCCACCTGAAAGAGCTTGATTTGAGCTATAATCACTTGGGAGACTGTGTGGAGCATCTCTCTGCTGGAGTGAAGGATCCAGGCTGGGGATTGAAGACTCTCAGGTAGGGAAAGACACGCTGCCACTCAGTGCCAATGGCTTCTAGTAGGTTTAGAGGAGGGAAATCATACTCTGATGCTGTATAGCAGGGCTTTTCAACTGTTCTGTGCCCTAGACTATTTGAAGAGTCCCTTTCATCAATTCTAAACATTAATATTAATTCTGGTGTTTTATTTTGAGACTCTACTCCATCACAACATGGTTGATGCCTACCATGTCTGTACTGACTGACATACAGTAAAGGTTCACATGTATTTGAGAACATCATAAAGCCAAAACTATTTATACAGCAGTAATTGAGCTAAAGTAACAGGTATGCGTTGGTAAATCACTTTAATTTCTAGGTATGGAAAATAAAATGCATATGTCAGGTAAACTAACTAGATAGATATAGTTTCTTTTTCTTCATCAGTCTCAGACAATTCTACACAATTACATTGAATTCAAACATACTGTACATACAACCTAAAAAGAAATATCTAAATTAATTGTGCCCAGGGTTAAAGAAATCAAAATTATCCTTCCAGGCTAGCTTTGTTTCTTGGTGTAAAATCATTATCCACGTTGTTTTATTATTCTTTTTAAAAACACCATAACATAAAACATAGCTGATCTATAAACTCACAACACACCACATTGTGTTCACAAAGATCGCCTATTTCAACTATTTTTGTTTCTACACAACAGTGACTATAGGGTTTACATGGAGATACAAGGTGTCTACACAACAGTGACTATAGGGTTTATATGGAGATACAAGGTTTCTACACAACAGTGACTATAGGGTTTATATGGAGATACAAGGTTTCTACACAACAGTGACTATAGGGTTTTATATGGAGATACAAGGTTTCTACACAACAGTGACTACAGGGTTTACATGGAGATACAAGGTTTCTACACAACAGTGACCATAGGGTTTATATGGAGATACAAGGTTTCTACATAACAGTGACTATAGGGTTTATATGGAGATACAAGGTTTCTACATAACAGTGACTATAGGGTTTATATGGAGATACAAGGTTTCTACACAACAGTGACTATAGGGTTTATACAGTATGGAGATACAAGGTTTCTACACAACAGTGACTATAGGGTTTATATGTAGATACAAGGTTTCTACACAACAGTGACTATAGGGTTTATATGGAGATACAAGGTTTCTACACAACAGTGACTATAGGGTTTATATGGAGATACAAGGTTTCTACATAACAGTGACTATAGGGTTTATATGGAGATACAAGGTTTCTACACAACAGTGACTATAGGGTTTATATGGAGATACAAGGTTTTTACACAACAGTGACTATAGGGTTTACATGGAGATACAAGGTTTCTACACAACAGTGACTATAGGGTTTATATGGAGATACAAGGTTTCTACACAACAGTGACTATAGGGTTTATATGGAGATACAAGGTTTCTACACAACAGTGACTATAGGGTTTATATGGAGATACAAGGTTTTTACACAACAGTGACTATAGGGTTTATATGGAGATACAAGGTTTCTACACAACAGTGACTATAGGGTTTATACAGTATGGAGATACAAGGTTTCTACACAACAGTGACTATAGGGTTTATATGTAGATACAAGGTTTCTACACAACAGTGACTATAGGGTTTATATGGAGATACAAGGTTTCTACACAACAGTGACTATAGGGTTTATATGGAGATACAAGGTTTTTACACAACAGTGACTATAGGGTTTACATGGAGATACAAGGTTTCTACACAACAGTGACTATAGGGTTTATATGGAGATACAAGGTTTCTACACAACAGTGACTATAGGGTTTATATGGAGATACAAGGTTTCTACACAACAGTGACTATAGGGTTTATATGGAGATACAAGGTTTCTACACAACAGTGACCATAGGGTTTATATGGAGATACAAGGTTTCTACACAACAGTGACTATGGGGTTTATATGGAGATACAAGGTTTCTACACAACAGTGACTATAGGGTTTATATGGAGATACAAGGTTTCTACACAACAGTAACTATAGGGTTTATATGGAGATACAAGGTTTCTACACAACAGTGACTATAGGGTTGATATGGAGATACAAGGTTTCTACAGTGATTAAAGGCCAGGGTTTCTCAAAGTGGGTGCTGTGTCACCCTAAGGTGCCATGATGTCAGTCCAGGGTGCCTCAGAATACTTTGATAATATTTGGAATGTATCAATATCACTACAGTTTAACCACTTATACTTATAACTAGTCAGACGCCTCAGGGCGACAAACGACCTCACCCTAAAGGGCGAGTTCGCGCCATGTCTTGGCCATCTGGCCAGTGATGTATATCGGACCAGTTACCCATATATGGAGACCCCTGGTACCCATATATGGAGATCCATATACTGTATATGGGGATGTGCTGTGAGAGCCCAAACATGCTTACTCAGTTATTTGTTATGTGAAGGTCCTATGATGTCTATGACATCTGACATCATACATACAATCCCTTTTATGCCCATACATGGAGATCCCTGTCTGTAGAACCAGTCACACAGATATGGGCTGTCTTGGCCATCAGTCTTGACCATAAGTGGATTCTGTTAGTGTGGTATGTGGCCGATGTGGCCTCCATATATGGGCATTCCCACCGTTAGATATGGGCTTAATATTGACGACATCAGAGATCTATATATGGAGACAGTGATGTCAGAGCGGCAAACCCATAGACCGTAAAAAAGCATATAGGTCCAGACAGACAGACAGACAGACAGACAGACAGACGGAGACATGGTGTGCCGTTGCACATACTGAACTGCGACCTTTGGTCACAATAAGACAGACCTGTAGTTGGAGCAAATCCGATATTTCCATGACCGTGAGAGCATAGGTCCGTTTCTCAGTGGTTTTGTCAACTATGAATTGAGCTCCCATCCCCCTCGCAAAAATGCGGGCAAAATGTTTGACAGCCGCTGAAAGTTTGTGTCTCATTCACTTACTATACACTATACTATAAAGGAAAAAAAATACCCCCCCAAAATCTGCTTTAAGTAGCAGGTGAGGGGTCAAACTAGAGGTTTTTAATTATTTATTTTAATTTTATTTTAATTTTATTATTTTTAATCATTTGGCTAAAACGGCCCAACAAAACTATGGTTTAGTGATGAGTCATCACTTTTCACAGTCTTTTGGGGTCCGTTTTTAGCCCAAGGAATGTTTTTCATGTAAAACAAATGCTTGCAGTGGATTCAGAATAATTAAAAACCCCTAGTTTGACCCCTCACATGCTACTTAAAGCAGATTTTTGGGTGGTATTTCTTTCCTAGTATAGTAAGTGAATGAGACACAAACAGCTGTCAAACATTTTGCCCGCATTTTTGCGAGGGACATGGGAGCTCAATTTGTTATTTAAAGCTATAATGTGTAAGTTGCTAAACTAGTGGTCAGTTGCGGTATTACCTTTTTCGGCCGTTTTTCACCCGGAGTCGTCGCGGACCACCGCCGCGGACCACCGGAGCGGCGCCGCAAACCACCGCGACGATACGAATCCGTGGAGGGGTAGAACCATGGTAGAACGTAATTTTCTGGCCAGGATTTGGGGATTAAGAGGTTAAGAATCCTTCCCCATGGAAAACACTGTAGCTGAGGGAAGCTACTTCCTGAAGATACTGCAGATACGCCTGTGATTGGCCGGTAGTGTACCATGTGTTTATGATCCGCGATATGATTGGCCAACGTATACCCAACGTATACATTGATGCAGATGACGTCATTTTGCCGTGAAATTATCCCCCCTCACGGCTCATAGAAAACATATAAAGAGAAGGCTTTAGAAGCTGAAATTAACGGAGTGGGGGTTCTAAAACTTTAGCGATTTAACAGTTAGGACAATTTTAAGATTTGTTTTATAAAAAAAGTTACATGGTATAACTTTAACCTTATAGTTGACAAAACCACTGAGAAACTGACCTATGCTCTCACGGTCACGGAAATATCAGATTCGCCCCAACTACTGAGTTTCCTGCAGTACACCAAGTCTCTTCACCAAAACAAGCTCACAATGTGTCAAGTTGTGACGCGTTGTGAGCTTGTAGATCTGCTATTTTTGGTTAATGTTCCCCCAGAATAGGGATGCTGGGGTTTAAGTGGTTAAACATCAAGTATAAAAGTTATTTTCAATCTGTCCTAATGGAAACAGATATTCTGTCAAGTTTTCCTCATGACATACTGTATGTTAGGGTTTACATATTTGACATACATTTAAGGTACTGTAAAGTAACAATGTAATTCAGGAGTGTCGTGGATGAATACGTTATGTACGTGACATGTTTTAGAACCTCTGCTATAGACTATGAAGGCCTGACTTTGTCTCTCTTCCTCCCACAGTGTGGACCATGGTGGAGAGGAGATGCTGAAACCAGGAGGTCCGAGGAAGTCATGTAAGTGTTAATTCTGTTTTCATGAAATCAAAGCAGCACAAACATGTGACATTCTCTCATTAACACTTGGGGAGCCAAACGCGTTCAGGGACGAGTTATGGCCACTAGATGTCACCCTGCCACAGGAAGTTATATCGTCGAGGGACGAGTCAACAAATAGTTAACTTTTCGAGACCGCAGCTTCCCTTTGCATGCCCTGAATCCATTACGTCACCCAGCCAGGGCAGGAAGCCCCCTGTCTCTCCCCACACGGAAGGATTTTACATGGCTTTAGATTCTACTTTGAAACATAAGAACGGCTTTATCTGAGAATGAGGTAAAAACAGCCCCATGGAGGCAGAGAGCTGATTGTTTTCACGGCGACACTTTACCGCGAATTTACCGCGATTTTTTTACCGCGAGTTTCGCGAGCGTTTGTAAACAAATGGAGTACCTCCTCAATCTTCTCTGGACACGCACGTGCACACGCACGAAGCTTGCGGGGCTCATCAAAACATAACGTAAGTCAATGGTGGCACCAGCAACAGCTATAAATGTTATAAACCTTGGCCGCCCATGTGTTAACATCCTACTGTAAATGAAAATGATCATAATCATGAGAGTAATTATATGAACAAATACTACATTTGTTATTTCAAACATTTAAACATTTTGTCAAACACTTTTGAAAATAGCTGATCTACAAGATCACATGTGAAGCGTTGTGAGCTTGTAAACCGTCTATTTTTTAATAGATTAAGTATGTAATAGGTCTGTAAGCTAATAGTACAATATTTGCTTCTGAGATGTAGAGGAAAAGTCAGTTAAAGTAAAAGTACTTAAAACATTTACTTAAGTAGCCTACACTACTTGAATAAATGTACTTAAATGTAGTTACTTTCCACCAAAGGTTCATTGATAGGCGATAAACTCATTCATAAATACACTATTGATACTGTAGACCAGGGCTACTCAACCTTAGATGGCTCAGGGGCCACTCAGCAAAATGCCAAAAGTCCAAAGGGCCGCAAGCTAAAAATGACTGATGTTGTATTTTGGACGTTTACAGTGATTTTGTAACACACTTCATGACAAGTCTAATAATTAAGGAAACGCACAGAAAACAGCCACATTTCCATCTATATATATATAAAGCCAGGCCAAACCTCATTGAACCAAAAGATTGTCATGGATGGAATGATGAAATTATCACATTTTATCAAATTAGGCTTCATTCACAAAATGTGAAGTGAAAATGAACAGATCTGGTTCAATCTTTTTGTAACCGCCCCTTAAATAACACTGAGAAGGACCAGACTAATATCCACAACAGTGTCTAGGTATGCAATGCTTGTGAACTTTGACAATGTAAAGGTATGTTTTCTCATGCCAATGAAGCTCCTTTGAATTGAATTGAACAGATTTTAACAGTCAGAGTGCAACAATTAAAATCAATTTCTCAAATACTATCCTGGAAATTGAAACTAAGTCTTTCTTCTTGTAACAAATAAAATAAATTATAAGATAAAATACAAATCTTGTTTTTCAAGTCTCTAAAAATGACATAGGCTAATTTGGCTTGAAGCTGTGGCCATGACCTGACAGGCTGTTATTGATCCAGACCTGTAAATAGACGTTTATACTTCTTATTATTCAATCACTCAAACCCCAGTATCCCTATTCTTGCGGGACATTCCCCAAAAATAGCCGATCTACAAGCTCACCACAAGATGTGTTGCTTGTAGATCGGCTATTTTTGAAGAGAGCAAAACAATAATAACTCAAGCTCAGTTCAACTCTGCCTCAGTTACACTGTACTTATGAAACAGTTTGATGCTTTGAGCTTTGTAAAACACAACATGTCGTTGGAGGAGATTTTGGTAGCATAGTTCCCTGGCTGATGCTATCTGTTGGAATGCGGTGCTGACTTTATTTCAATGACGGCGGAGCCGCAGAGACAAGGGCTAGGTGTAACGTGCCTACGGGCAGTTCCCTCTTCATTAGCCTGAAGAAACATGACAGTCGCGACCATTCATATCGCACGACCGCCATGCGCCCAGTCTCCAGTAGCCCGACTGCGGTTGTCTGCTGCAAAATCTCAGCAAATTTGTCTGTCTGAATGTCTCGTTGTATAGCTCTGGTGCAGCTGCATCTCGCACTGCTGTCAGTGCTGTGCTATGGCTGCGCTCTGTGTGTTGACTGCATTCGCTTCCTGACTACGGAGTGCACCGAGGCTCAAACATCACCGCCTTTGACAGGCTTAGAAAATTAAATTATTTTTTATTTGTATGATCATGACGGGCCGCAAAGACATGCGGAAAGGGCCGCATGCGGCCCGCGGGCCGCGGGTTGAGTAGCGCTGGTATAGGGTTATAGGGTTATAGGTTTAGGGTTATAAGGGTTTAGGGGTATAGGGTTAGGGTTATAGGGTTATAGGGTTATAGGGGTATAGGGTTAGGGTTATAGGGTTATAGGGGTATAGGGTTATAGGGTTATAGGGGTGTAGGGGTGTAGGGTTAGGGTTATAGGGTTAGGGTTAGGGTTATAGGGTTATAGGGTTATAGGGTTAGGGTTATAGGGTTATAGGGTTAGGGTTAGGGTTATAGGGTTATAGGGTTAGGGTTAGGGTTATAGGGTTATAGGGTTATAGGGTTACGGTTATAGGGTTAGGGTTATAGGGTTAGGGTTAGGTTATAGGGTTAGGGTTAGGGTTATAGGGTTATAGGGTTATAGGGGTTTAGGGTTAGGGTTATAGGGGTATAGGGTTATAGGGTTATAGGGGTATAGGGTTAGGGTTATAGGGTTAGGGTTATAGGGTTATAGGGTTATAGGGTTAGGGTTAGGGTTAGAGTTATA